>NC_031769.1:114400230-114456679 GCF_001522545.3 Parus major
AGGGAAGGGAAGGGAAGGGAAGGGAAGGGAAGGGAAGGGAAGGGAAGGGAAGGGAAGGGAAGGACTGTTTTTTGAGGAAACTTTCTTCTAATCCTACCCTCAGAAATTGCTTAGCTGTATTGTTGATTTAGAGGTAGTCTCTCTGTAATTTGTATCCTCTGATGAACTCAACTGCTCTTGGGTGAGGTTTTCATCCATCAAAATTTGTTTAGCTAGAACAAAAACTGACTACTTCATTTTTCTCCCTGTAAAACAGTTGTAGTATGATCGCATTTACAGCTCATCTGGCTTCCCACACACTCTTGAGGAGAGCAAGACAAGATATTGAGTCCTGCCCTCTCTAACATACTGGGGAATCACATCCCCTGGTTTAATACATTAGGTTTATTTCATGATATGCTTTCTGTAGGAAGTACAACTATGCCATAACTGCTTAAAGAGCAATGGTATTTAAAGGTCTACCTCATAAAACTTCTCCACATATTTTGCATTAACCTTTAAAGATTTCCCCCTACCCACCTCAGTTATTCATTCTTGTTGCAGCCTAGTTGTTTGACAGATCTAGTCAGACAAAAGTTTTTCACAAAAAAACATTCTCCTAACAAAATAAAATAAAGCAATTCAAAAAGAAAAAAAATAAAAATGATAAGTTTTGATTATTTCCTGACAAAACTATCCACATCAGAATGGTGCTGGCATTTGATACAAAATTCAAAACAATTTTTTTATAATAAATAGTGTAGGAAATTTGCCATATTGTAATATTTCAAGGTACAGGACCTCTTGTCCCTATTTGCCAACATCCCAGAAATAAGGTGTGCTGGTTTTGCATTGACTGACATTTGGAGAAGTAAGAAACCACCCACAGAAGTGATTTCTTTGAGAGAGGCTGCTGGGAGCTTCTGTGCCTGAGCAAGGCCAATAGCTGGCTAGTTCTGAGAACTGACAACATTTTGCACCACTCAGAAATTAGATCTGCCTCTGTGAGATCCACATTTTAAAAAACACAGTCTCGGGAAATCTCTCTCTTGGCTCCTGGTCTCAGAAGGTAACTGAGCTCTGGTGGGCCCAGCCCCACTCCCCCATGGCCTGTGTGGCCTGGGGAAGGCTGGGCTGGATCCGGGTGGGGAATGGAGGATGTGGGGGGATGGAGGATGTGGGGGATGGAGGATGTGGAGGGATGGAGGCTGTGGAGGGATGGAAGCTGTGAGGGGATGGAGGCTGTGGGGGATGGAGGGTGTGGGGTATGGAGGCTGTGAGGAATGGAGGCTGTGGGGGATGGAGGCTGTGGGGTATGGAGGCCGTGGAGAACCCAGACCCAGACTGGGCCGGCCCACAGCTGCTGATATCTCACCAACACTAAGCTTTCCACCCCCAGCCAGCCCACACAGACTGCTCCAGGTTGAGCCAGGACCATCCACCCTCCCTGCCCCCTCCAGTGGCTGCCGGGCAGAGGGAGGGGTCCAGCATGGCCTGAAATCTAACACCATGACTGTTGTGGCCACTGCCCACAACCATCTGCAGGCCTGGCAAGAGACCTGCAAACCACAATTCTCTCCTTGGGTGAGAGAAAATGACAAAGTGAAAACATGTAGAAGTCAACATGAAGACACTGAAGTCAATAAAGACAGAGTAAAGCCATAGAGGAAAGGTAAATGAAAAGATGCCTTAGTGTTGGGCCTAAACATTCTTTTGATAAGGCCATGGAGATAGACAATTATAAATCTGAAATATCCCCTTTAATTCATGAGAGAGTATAGGGAGATGAAGTATTCAAACTGTAGACATGAGCAGAGGCATCCACTGATAAAGCCAAGCAGATGTTAAAGTGTCTGTGATCCCATGAGAAGCTTGAACAGAGAAAGAGATGAGAGTGATGAAGACCCTTTGCCCCAGGGAGAGAAGAAGAAAACCTCCATTCTCAGAGATGATCACAGAGACAGATGAAGAGAACATTTGCCTTTGAACAACATACCTTAAAATGACAACCCTTGAGTTTGTGGCCCATGGACACGCCTCTAGGAGGGCTGTGAAAATGGGAGGAATTTCACAATGCAGAACTTTTTTGCCTGGGCAGCTGCTGTTCGTGGAAATGAAAAACCACGAAATAACTTGTTTCTTGTGGAGAAGTCTCCATGCCATGACAAGAGAAAACTCTCCCTACAAGAACTGATGAAAAACTATTGTGTAGTTGGTACTAATTTAACATCCCAAGTTTTGTATCTTTTATCAGTTTAGGAAAGGAAGGAAGTTGGGCAAGGGGAAAAAAAGTGTTTTTAAGGTTTTATTTTGATACTTCTTATAACAGTAGTTCTATTAATAAAGTTTCTTTATACCTTTTAAGTTTTGAGCCTGTTTTGCCCTTCTCCTAATCCATATCTCACAGCAAAAAATGAATAAGTGCACTGGTAATTTTAGCCAGCACTAAACTCACCATGTTATTTAGTGCATTGGCCAAGAAATTCAAATTGATGAATCTAAACCATTACATAAAGCATGGGGAAAGATTTTTTTTTATCTATTTATTTATTTTTAGACAGATAAATGAATGGCACATTGCTCTATTAATTCTTCAGAAAGTGAATAAAGCATTTCCACAGCTTTTTCTTTTATTTTTTTCTTCTGCTATTTCACTAGCCTGTGCTTATTAGCCTATGCTTTTCCCTCTTGTACATTCAGATACCTTAATTTGTTAAGATAAGGTTTTAAAGATTCTTCAAAGCTTTTTATTCTTGGCCTTCTTTCTTCTGTAGCACCCTTTTCTAACCTAACTAGTAACAGGACTCAACTACCAGTTCTGTAGTCCTCTGATGTCAAATTACTATTTTATTTCTCTTTGCCAAATCCTGTCTCTAGTCATTCACTGGAGCCTCCTTGGCTGTCTCCCCAGGCTTTCAAACTGAATATCCCAACACTATCTAAAACAGACTATATTAAAATGAAATTACTTCCTTCACTTCACCAAAACTTAGCCTGCCCTTTCCCTTTTCTCCTATTTCAAATACATTTATGATCTTGCTGCTTATTCAGCTTCACAAATAACTTTGTGCTTGATACTGCTTTCATGCTTAGTTCCAAGCCTCAGTTTTCTTCTCTCCAGTATCTCAAAAATTTATGTTTTATCTTGTTGCCTGAATATAGAGTTGGAATCTTTTGCCAGAATTTGCATTAATCAAGATAAGAAACCACTGATCTCTTTAGCTTGTAGCCTACATTCTGCTTAAGAAAAGGTTTTCTTAGCTTTGTTAAGGTAAGGAAAGGCTTCTTAAGGCATCCTTACTAACAGGACAGATTCTACCACTTCCCTGTGCTGGATTTCTGGACCTTTAAATGTTCATTCTACTTCATCAACTTTTCTCCTCATCATTTTTCCACTGAACCCCCCACATCACTCCTTTATGTTACACTTCTTGTCATTTCATTTTCCCCATGTCTTAATAACACCCTTTTCTGCAAAGACTGAGTGGCCACACTTCTCTCTTTTCACACCCTTTTAAAAAGTGTTCCAAAGTAAGGATATGTGAATTATCATCTATTTTAGCTTTCATGGTGGGCCTGATTTGCAATTTTTTATTTGTATTGAAAAATATTGGAAAGAATCAAGATAATCAACATGTTCCATGAGTTTAAAAGCATTTAAGGTGCAGGCATAGCTTGGAAAGCAATTGATTATTATTTATATTTCATTACAGAAGCACATAAAGAGTTTAGTATAGTTTAAACTAATGGGTGCAGTATTGAATATGTAGCAGCAAAATTTTAAATTTAAAAGATAAGTAAGACTGTCCATTATCATCTAGATAAGACACAAAAAAGTAATCACACAATGGCATAGCCATTCTACAGGAATGAAAAAATTTAATTTTCAGTTGTTATCAACATTGTCTCAAATTTAAACAATGCACTTCAAAATCTGTAGAACTATTCTCATTTTTAAGGGGAATTTTCCTTTTATTCTTCAATATAGCTGCATTTTAAAGATGATTTTTCTTGCATCTGCTATCCATTTTTCTTTTGATCATTACAAAAGTGTGACCTTGATCAAAATGTAGAGATTGGGCAATTGTTCCAGGAATGTGTAGTTTGAACAGTTAATATTATATTCATCTCTGTAAAAAATCCCAAATCTTTCATGCAAGTGAGTTTGCATAAGCCAAGAAATACATATCCCCACTACTTTCACTTTTATGATCTTGGAAACCATTAAATAGGGGGGAGAAAAAAAAAGAAAAAAAGTGAACATTTGAAATGCAGCCAAGTAGTCAAGAAAAGAGGACTCTGTGTCTTTAAGCTGGGGAGAAAAATAAAACCCAATCATTCCAAATGTATTGCTTTAGTCATCTGGTTTCATTCTATTAATGACCTTTAACATCTGCAAAAATATTGTGAGAAGCTAATTTTGTTTGTACTGAGGTGGTGCAGAACAGTTTCTGGCTGTCAGTCTAGGATGTGCTATAAAATAAAATTGTCTTTCTGGGAGTCTGACAAAAACCTACTGTACAGATTCAGTTTATTTACAACAGCATGAAATGAAAAGAAAACAGAATTTTACTACACGCCTACATTCAGAAAATGAATACTACTTACACATTTATATATATTTTAGTAATAAGTTTTCAAGATATCCACTGAGATTAAGGGATCTATTTTGTATTTTGTGGTATTCCACAAAAATTTTAACCAGAGCAAAATATTTCTCTGCAAATGCTCTTCTCTAGAATTGTAATAACCTATTACCCTGATTTTAAACAGAGCCCTCCTTAAAACCCAGAGTTAGCTCAGGCACAATAGGCCTTTAATTAAACAGAAAGCCTTGCAGAGAAAAAACGTCTGTCTCATGTCTTTGTATCACAGTCATAAAAAAAAAGGTGCAGGGCGGTAGAAGGGAAGTAGTTTGAGACTGTTCTGGCAGACAGGGAGCATTCACCTCCTCTCCCTCCTTCTAAGTCCAGATAAGACTCAGGGAGGATACAGAGGAGAGGCTGAAGAAAAATCAAAAATATCTTTGTATCGTTCTCTACCTTAAAAGGGAAAATAGCAACAGGTATTGCTGCAGATGGAGTGCTGGAGACTTGTTGGTGCCTACCCACCCCCTGACAAACACACACCCCCACTGCCTTGTCTCTCCAGTGAGGCTGGGGTCTCCCAGGCAGGCTCAGATCCTGTCTGCATTCAGTCTGCTGAAAGAGCATAAATATTTAGTTGAGTGCAGAAAACTACATTTTTGCTGGCCAGGAAGAGAAATGCAAAGTCACCCACAGGAAAACACCTTTTATCAGCTGGAAAAAAAGAGTTAAAGCTAGTGACTCCAAGGTGAAGAGTGGTATCCCAGTAACAGTCTCTAGGTCTACCCCACATCAAGCATTTTATCTGATCTAACGTGGTAAAAACACTATTTTTATTTGTTAAGCAAAGGATGTTCATTAAGAAAGACACTCAGATGACTACAACACTCTTCTTTCTTATTGTTTAAAAATGACCATAAAGTGGCAGTTTGGGGGCAATCGCATGCATGAGTGAAGTCATTGAGAGCCACCCTTCAGGGAAGGTTTTGGGGATTCTTGCAGATGAAATGCTGGACGTGAGCCAATAGAGTGTGCTCACAGCCCAGAAAGTCAATTGTATCTTGGGCTGCATCAAAAGAAGTGTGGCCAGCATGTCAAGGTGGGGGATTCTACCCCTCTACACTGTCCTTGTGAGATCCCATGTGGAATACTGCATCCAGCTCTGGGGTCCTCAGCACATGAAAAACATGGAGCAAGTCCAGAGGAAGGCCACAAATATGATCAAAGGGCTGGAGCACATCTCCTGCAAAAGCAGGTTGAGAGAGCTGGAGCATGGAGAAAAGCTGGCTCTGGGGAGACTTCAGTAGACCTTCCAGTACCTTAAGAGGGCTTATAAAAAGCAAGGAGAAGTACTTTTTAAACAGTCCAATAGTGAAAAAACAAGGGGCAATGGTTTTAAACTGAAAGAGGGAAGGTTTAGAATAGATGCTAGGAAGAGATGCTTTAGTCAGAAGCACTGCCCTGGAAGAGTTCAAGGCCAGGTCAGACAGGCCCTGGGCAACCTTATCTAGTGAGTGACATCCCTGCCCATGTCAGGGGGATTGGTATTAGATGATCTTTAAGTTTTCTTCCAACATAAACTATTCAATGACATCTTGATGCATTATTTTCTGTAGGGCTGAGTACAGAGGACCTCTAATATATAACTCCTTTGCCTTTAGACCAGCCCAGTTCTACTTATATTTCCTTAAATTATCCAGAAGTAAACAATAAATTTTCTTCTCAGTTCATAGACTGACCAGAATACTAAATACCAATAAAGGCAAAGAGACACAGTAAATTGCATGACTTGGTAAATAGCAATGGCATAGAATAATCTAAAAACAAAACCAGCACTATGCAAGGTCTCTGTTTTTCAACTGAGTATTATTCATCATCTGAATTTCACTTGAAATATTAAGTCATGAAAAAAACTAGTGCATAATCTGGGGATGCATGCCTAAAACTATGTTTCCTTACATATGATCTTGGTGAAACTTATACTGGAATCGTGTGTTGTCCACAAGTTTTGGAGAACACTGAAAAGCTTAGTTAGGAAGCAGAAAATAACTGAAAACAATCTTTATGACTAGGTGAATTGTCTTGTAGTCAATGTTTTTAAAAGTCTGATTTTAAAAAAAGTAGTAATAATGTTGCCTAATTGTGGTATTTTTTGTGGGTTTTTGTGGAGGAAGCAGTGATCATTAATTTCTTTATACAGAAATAAAGGATTAGCAAGAACTAATGGCCAGAATTTCCTGACAAAGAAATTAATATTGGTAATTTTTCCAAAATGTGTTGTAAATTTATGCTTGGAATAAGAGAAATGGTAAACTCATCATTTATTTTGTCATTTACTCATCATCACAGGATTCTAAATAGGCTATTTCTGAACTATTTCTTCTGAATAGTTTCACCAAAAACATCGATATGTGGCTTATTTCTTTATGACTATATTCTTCAGCTTTATATGGCCTGTACTATATTATTTGAGGAGGAATTAATTGTGGTGTCTTGTTTACTTTGCAAAAGACAGGTTTCTATGCAGTACTAGTTGAGGTATCTTATTTTTCACCTTCCTAGATCAAAATGTCACTAATCTTTGGTATAGCAAAATCCTTTGACACACTAACACTTTGAATAAACATCAGATTAGGCCCATGTCAGCTAATTAGAGAAGCAGATGCTTTCAATATCCTTGTGTTAGCCAGGCATCATTTTTCTATGATATTGAATGTAGCGGCTTCTCTTAATTAGTACACTGAGTTGATTATGTAGATTTCATGCATCCTTTCTTGTTTAAAACAAGTTGTATGGACACATATAATCAACAACTTCAGGGAAAATAATGCTGATTCAAAAAGGATAGGTGGCTAGCACAGAGAACCTGACACAAACTTTTTCTGTCTAAAGCAACAAAAGTACAAAACACTGTAGGACATAAAAAATGAGAGGTTAAAGATGAAAGCCTGGAATTAAGCAAATCAAACATAAATGTTTCTGATGTAGTTTTCAAAAGATATATGGCAAACAAAAGAGACTAAAATTGGAAATATATGGGCTAAAATTGGTATGTCATAAATCAGTCATAATTAATGGGAAAGTAAAGACAAAGTAGTCTGTTTTATTCATTGCATTCCATTTTTTCAATAATGCCTAGAGAAGGGGTGAAGAAGTGAATTCTAGCATCCTTCCCATAGATGTTAAACTGACCATGATATCTTTATTGCTCTGTCACACTGTTTTACACAGTAATTCTGTCCATCCTGAGCTACACAGAGAAACCCAGAGAGCACCAATATCTCTCCTCGTGACTTTAGTCCTGAGGAAACTTTATAACACAGAACTGGTTCTCAGTTGTGGGGCTACTTTGTATACTGTTTAGCATAAGTCTCACTTAGTGATCTAATATGTCAGCAGCATGCATAAATCTATGAATAAAAGACACAGTAACAAGGAGGTCTTTAAGTAACCTCACAATAGTATGGATTTTGCTAGGTATAAGAGCAGTTACCAAAAACCTATGCTATTCTGATTCTGTTTTCAGGAGGTAAGACTGAAAAGTTAAACTGAGAAAAACCAATATTCTCTTTACAGTATTGGTTATCTTTTTCTATACTTTTTGCATTTGTTATTCTCACACTGCCTTCAGGACTTTAACATCAATAAAGTAGACAAAACCTGAATGCATTTATCTTTCCCATAAACCATCTGAAATTCTGCCAGTCTAAGGATTTTTCCTTCAAATATTCTCTGCTTTTGAAGGGAATGGGAATAAGGAATTATTAAAATTATTAATTTCTATGTTATGTTACAAATACTTTGTCTCTTGTTCCTTCTTTTATATAATATTTAATTTTGCTTAAAATACTTGTAATGGTAATATTATGTCATGGAATTAAAGAAGTCAAGTCTTCTTTTATTAAAATTTCAACTTTATTTAATTATTTAGTGGTCATTCTTAAACATTTTTGAGGACTATTTCTTCTATAAAAATCAATACAAAAATATTTTAAGAACTGTACAGAAATCTCATCTACTTCTATGTGTCAAAGTTCGGTCTTTGCTCCTGCCACCTTGCTTTAGCACAGGGCATAAGCAGAGTATCTTCTGTTTATGAAGCTGTTATCGTTTCCAAAACTACTTTCCCTCCCCCCCACCCCACTCCCTGCCCCCCCGAAATTATTTTCCAATTGAAAAACATGCAATGAAAAAATTTTACACTATTTTAGTCCAGTGTCATTTCCTGAATAACTTTGTGTTCTCTGGGCAATTAGCAAGAAACTGTCCTATACTTTCTGCCAGTCTGCCCAATATGTACTTGCTTTGCACATTCTCTCAGTGATTATCTCTAGTAGCTTCCTTTTTGAAGATTCCTTCACAGACTTCTTGACAGAGCTCCCAGGACTTCAAAAAACATATTAGTGAGTCAGTGTGTAGGCTGAGGAAGACAGTACAGCTACTCTTTCTTCATGTAACCTCACTGGTGGTTTTGGCAGCTCAGATCCATCCAGTTTCAGACAATCATACTGAAACACTAAATGATGGGAGAGAAAAGGCTACAAAAGATAACCCAGAGACAAAGGTCAGAGGGGTTGCCTTTTTAGTCATTTCCTTTACTTTGGAAGCAACACACCTACAGAAGCCTTGTTAATGCACAGATGTTGGTTGCAAGGCCTAACAAAAAGAAAAATTGGTGATTGCTTATAACTTTCTTCCTTCTCTAAGAGATCAGTGAAGATCATTCTTTACATAAATTATGCATTACCTGCTTCAGTAATACTAGTTTAAAAACAAAGATAAACATATAAAAAAAAGATGAGAGAAGGCATTCTAAATATAACCAAAGCAAACCATAGGATCAAATATCCCACCATCTAAATGCTCAGGGAAGAAAACATTTTTAAATACATAGAGTTAGACTGTGATCTATATCCATGCTCATAGCCATTAATATAACTTTATGGAGTTAGCCAATTACTCATTTCATCTCTGGTATTTTGTATACTCATGCTGAGATCACATTCGTAATAAAGAGGCAGGCTGAATGATGAGGCTGAAATCCAAATTTCTGTTCCTTTGGGACCTGTTGTCTCATCTTTATAGGCATGTCTCCAGAAAGGAAGCATGTATTGTATAATCATCTATTATCAATCAAAAATGACTGCCATATGGCCCATAATGTTCCTGTCCTTAACCCATCACTTAGTACCACACCAAGATTTGTCCTTGTCCAACCTGGCTCCTCTGTAGCCTGTAGGCAGAGACGTCTCATCCTTTGTGCCAGTCATCTCTTCCCTTTGCCCCTGGGAACACGTCACAGCAGCAGCAGCCCTGGAGCTGCTGGCTGCCAGCCTGGTGCAGTATATGATCCCTGCACAGAGCTTCCCTCCCTCATGGGTCTTGGCTGTGGAGAACATTCCCACGTCTGAGGGTCCACTGTCACCATGAACCATCTCAAAATGTACTGACCCACTGTGTGGGAGACATGGGAAATCCTCCAGAATATCCAAATGATCTTCTGCCCCAGCTTTCGTTTCACTTACTTTGGAGAAAAATCTCTAAGCAAAAATGGGGAATACATCAAGGAACTCACAAGGAAATGTAGACCATTTTTTAAAAAAAATAAATAAAACAAGAAGCTTACTAGCTTATTCTGTGAAAAGGGAAGCATGAGGTTTTTCAGATAGTTGAAAACAGAAAAATATTCATTAATGTTTAACAAATTTACTTGCGATCTGTGTTGGCCCTTTAGCTCCCCTTTATAGAGACACCTTTTTATCAAGGTTGCAGCTTGGGTAAAGCCTTAGCACCTGGTGATAATGGAGATGAAAATATGGAGAGTGATAGGTCTGCTCCACCAGGGGGGATTTACACCCTTCTCAGAGCCATGGAGGGTGGGCTCCTGACAGACACAGAACAAGAACAGAGGGTACCTGTAAACCTATCTAGTTAAGTTTTGCAGATGTTAAGTGAAGCAACTCTTCCACCTACTCCTGACTAAACCAGTTACCAACTTTAAGAAGAGGAGAGAGTTTCCCCACAGATTCAGATGGAAGTGATCTTAGAGTTTCTCGATAGGGGGTGCTCCTAGGATTCTTGGGAAATTTACGTAAAAAAAAAGCCCTGCTGGGGGGGACATATCATATATTCCCTTCTGCCTTCTTCTTGAGACACAGCAATAGTTCCAACTTTAGGTTTTCAGTTGTTTTTAAAGTTGTTATAGAGTGGTTAAAAACTGGTTTGCAAATATTTCTGTGGATTCTTGACTATGTATTTCCCACTCATCCAGTGGTTGAGTGGGAAAAACCCCTCCCAAAGTTTCTCTAAAGCTAACAGATCAATCCTGATTTCTTGAGGAAGTACAAATGGGAAATCCATGTGGTATGACCTTTTGGGAGGGGAAAAGTAGCATTTAGATATGCAGATATGCGGTCCACATAAGTAGTAACACATTTTTTTTAATATTAATATTTTTAGGAGGGAAGACTTTTCTTTCAGTCTGGTAGAGAAACTAACATTTTCAGGAAGATCCAGTAGGAGTTGGAGAGTTTATTCTTCTTCTTTCTGGGGAGTCACCCAATAATTCAGGCCAAAATAAAAGATCCTCTTATACTTACAGAACAAACCTCTCAGGAAACTTGATGTTTTGATGTCATTTGCAAGGGTTTTCCTCCAGTGCACCTTGTGAGGTGTGGAGATATTCAAGATAAGTGGAAAAATGAAATGGACCAACTCCACAATGTCAACAACATTTTATACTAAAAACTAAGAGATAAGTGAAAAAAAAAAATTTAAAATCTGATGCAAAACTCAAATTTTATGTTCTTTATCAACTGCCAAAGGGGAGAGGTGAGAAAGAGATGAAAATTTTGCTCAGTAGTCTGAGAACAGCTGAGCTGGCCCACACAACCTCTGTAACCCTGTGTGACCTTTTAGAGATGAGCTCTTCCTTCCAGTCCCACCTCCACCCTGTAGAGAATATCACTATAAATCCTCTTTGCTCAGTACAAGATTCATACAGTTTCAGCTACAATTCCAAAGAACCATATGAGGAGATTTCCCTTGGAGCTGTGAGCTCTCATGTGACTTGCTGTTATCTGTCATAAGAATAGGATGCTGCAGGTCATAGACCATGATGCAAAAGGATAATTCTGCCCATCTAGGCCAAGAAATCATGGCCTTTGTTAAAATACCCAAATAACCCACTGTCATAATTTATTTACTATTGAAAAAGGAATAGAAACTTACAAGGAAAAATTTATAACAAATGTTAAGATTTATCAAGAAACCTCTTCACTGATAAATCATTCAAAAATTTTTAAAATTATTATCTGAGGCCTGTAGTTAGTCAGAGCATCTGTCATGGCAGCTGGAGTGGCACACAAAATGGGTAAGTGAAAGCATTCTCCTGCTGAATAGTATTGGGAAAGGAAAAACTAATGGGTTTTAACTACAGGGATCTGTGAAGAGCAGGACAGGATGGGCAGGAAGATTGGTTATGATCTATGGATAATGTATGCCATAAGAGGGATTATTTTGTAGTTCATTTAAAACTGTATCTACTCTGCCTATCAGCATATTTCCTAGAAAGCCAATCAAAAATATTTATAAATCAATGGAAGAATTGTCACAGACTTCATAAATAAGAGGTCCAGCTCTGAGGGCCATAATGCAGCCTATAGCAACACTTACATGAAAAAAGAGAGAAGACACTTGGGTACATTGATGGTACTTAGTTCAAACAAAAAAGTGGAGTGTGAGCTGAGCAAAACTTTGATCACTGACCTCAAGGATCAAACTTTTGTAAGGGTAGTCAGTGCTGTTCCCAGGAACTGAGCTCTCTTCTGTTTGAATGGAGCTTGACATTGAGATAATCTTTTACAAAGCCTATTCCTGGTCTCCTACCAATATTTTTTTTTTTAAAGAAAGCTTATACTTCCGTTTTTCCCACACCAAATGAAAAAAAAAAAAAAAAACATTTATTGTACTTTTCATTTTTTCACATGTGCTTGATTTCCAAGAGACAACTGAGTGTTCAACATTATAACATTGATAATTTCTGACATTTTAATTATCCATGTTATTAATTCCAATTGTAATGCTTTGATGATTAGTATTTATCATATACAAAGTCATGCTGCTTCATTAGGAGCAGGAAAGGAAAAGACATATTGGAAAAATCCAGTTGAGAATGCAGTTTCTGAGAAACTTTGTTCAATTCTCAGTAGCAAAACAGTGAATGGAGGGGTTTGATGGATGTGTCTTGGACATTTCTGCCTTCTGTATGCTTTTCAAAGATGCCTTTCTTGTCATGAGCATGATGAGCATAGCTCTGAGTGACAGAAATGTAGTGGATTTTATAGCCAGAAATATTAGTACCTAGGGGCTTCCAACAATCTAAGTTTAGACTGGCTGATAGTGAGGTGTCTAAGGACCTTGATGGATTTAGTCCTTGATCATGGAGATAATGTTTTCCTGGCAGTGTCATGCAAGTATATCCAAATGAACTCTGAGGCAGATTAGGAAAGAGAAGCAGAACAGCACCCTTAATATAGTACTCCTCTATCTCTTCCACGTATGAGTCGACACAGAGTAGTGTTAGTCTAAAAACTCTAATAAACTGCTCAACAATATCTTAAATCTACAGCAGATTTATCCTTGAAGATGTATATTTGGGACACATGGAAAAGTACAAATGGTTCACAATCAATTCTCTGTGAAGAATCAATTCTGTGCCACTGTAGGCAGATGCACCCTTGAGGAAACATATGGGAAATACCCTTCTGTATGCAGAAACCCTTCTGTATGAAGGAACATTGTTTCTGAATGTCAGTTGTTTATTTTGTAGGGGAAAAGTCAGAAAAAATTTGGGTGCATAAATCTCTGCATAAAGTAAAAACAAGGTACTGAAATAATGATAGGGGTGTTCAAGTGTCCTCAAAACTCAACTCCACACTGTGAATACAGTACATGTAAATATATGGGCCTAATTTATTAAAATCTTGTGGAAAGTGGAAGCCGCTTCTGTGTCCAGTAGAGTCCTTGGGATTGTACCCAAGGTGCCCTCTAGCAGGACATGGGCTCTAGAGAAACATATTTTTCTTCACAATAACCTCTTTTGTAAGCCATCTTGATCTTCTCAAAAATTATTATACCTTTGTTTGGTTTACGTTTTTCTACAGTATGTGTCAGAGTAAGGCCAACAATGTTTTTCCAAATGCTAAAAGTAGCGGATTTCTCCCTTTATTTCAGGAATACATTTCATTAGCTCTAGTTCCACTGTCTAGTTTGCAGCTAATCTGATTTTTCAAACCACAGGATTTTTCCAGGTAAGAACCATATGAAGGTGAACATCCAGTAAATTTTAGTTATTATACAGGTTTTTGCTACGTTCTCTAATCTTTCATATTCTGAAAACAGTCTGATAGTCTAGTACTAAATATATTAATAACTTGCACTTACATTATGCTGCCTCTGAGGCTATATCAATATCAAATCAACACATACAACTTAATATTAGAAAAAAATACTGCTTTTCTGAGTTTGGAAACTCAACAGCAAGAAAAAAAAGGTAGATGAGTTTGCTCCTAATTTAGATGTTGCAAATATGCAAAACATATTGATTAATTAGTTAATCTAATTTATGCACTTCAAAAACAAAGATGAAAAATGCATAGAAGTGAGTAACTTGTTGTTGAAGATCTATGTCAGGACAAAAAAAGTCCTGGAATAGATCCCTGTCGACCCAGCTGCTGGTTGGGTAGTTTAAATTAGAAGACATTTCCCTTGGATGTGCAGTGAGCAAAAACACACTTGGGTATTTTGATGTACAAGGCTATAGTTTAACCTGGATTTGAATTTCCAGTAAATGTTATAGGCCAAGAGGTTTCACATCCAGCAATCCATTTGACCTATCTTTGATGGCAGCCAAAAGTGATGGCTGTAAAAGGACCTGTATGATAGAAATTCACAGTGCTGTTCAAATCTCCTATGGATGAATATCTTCTTCACAGCTATGACAGGTGGTGTCAGCAGTCTATACAGATGCATCAAAGATTTAATGATATGGAAGTTACACCATTGTGGTGTTCTGATGCGCTGGCTAATGAGAAATCTCTGTTGGAGCTTGAAACTAAGTGAGTCTTTAACAGGCAAAGCAACAAACAGAGAGCTTGAAAGGCAGAATGAAAGAAACATGTCTGTTCTCCTTTTTCTGGTAATGAAAGCTCTGACTCACTTGCAAGACTGTGCCAATAAAGCACTGCATAGAGCGTCACCTCTACTCAGACAGCCCTGAGAACTGGATCTCTTTACAGTTAATCTTTTCTCTAGGGTGGAGACATGATGAATTTTGAGTAGTCCTTGGATGGCTTGTACTCTGAAGCTCACTCCAGACATTTTCAAATGTCAATTTGGATCATCAAAATGGAACAGCTTTGTTAGAAATTACCTAATGAAAATGCCATGAAAATAAAGGTTTCTTACATATACAAAAATGGAAAGCCATAATATAGGGATTTCCAATATATTATTAATTTATTAAGTGATTTGAATTTGTCTATATAAGAATTTTAAGAGCAAATATTTAACTTAATATTTTTCCAAAATACTTGATGTTTCACTTTTTTCTTTAAAAATTAATTGCAGCATAGTATGTGACAGTTTTAGTTTAATCTAGTAACAACATAAGTGCACAATTGTGAATTTATTTTTTGAATTTTTCTGTGTTTGGTTTATAAATGTTTTATAAATTCTGTTTTGAAATAAAACCAGAAAAAGTTGTTATTGGAAATGCTAGAACAGTCTATTCCATAAACACAGAAAGCTGAAATGTGACTTAAAATCTTTGGTGTCTGTTCATTTAGTGAAGGAACTCTTAAATTTAGAAGGAGTAGAGTTATGTCTGACCTCAAGGAGCAATATTTCACCTTTTTTTCCTTATTTTTAACATCTATTTCTTTGTATCTATAAAATAATGCATCTTATAGTTCTCTAATTAGTCCAGTGAAGCTTAACAGCATAAAGAATCATAGAGTCATGGAATTTATAAAGTTGGAAAAGATCTCTAAGATCATCCATTTCAAATGCCATGTTCACCACTAAAACATAACCCCGCATACACGTTTTCTGAACACATAACCTCTGTCCAGATATTTCATATAAATATATATATATATATATGTATTTTAGAAACCTTATATGCTGTAAGTACTAAAGGATTCTAAAGAATTGGCTGCAGAGCCTTTTAAGTTTATATAGAATACTACTGATACAAGTCTGTATCCAGTAAAGAATGCCTCAGCTCAAAATTATGATTTAAAATAACCTCAGTAAACTACCACGTGATGCCAGTGGTGCCTAATCTTTCTCTTGCATTTAAATTCCCCTTGAAACCTGGCCATAAGACCTGCCTTACACTGAACAGCTCTACATCTGCAATACTCTGGTTTTAGAAATCGGAGTTTCTCTAAGTCTCCTGAAAATCTTCACTCAGGAGGTATTTTCAAATTAGGACAGACCAGCCCAATACATGATTTCCTAATCAGTTCTGCTTTTGGTGCTTCCCATAGCACACAGCCCACCTGAATTTCAGCCTTTCAGCCTTGTTTACCATGGCTTACATCTGAATTCTCCACTAGGAGCGCAGTCTAAATCTACCCCACCAGTCACACAGGGTAAAATTATCCCCTTCTACCAAGGCTCAATATTCCAACAGATGTTTCAGCTATGAAAAGATACTTTTTTCTAAGTGTAGGTGTGCATTAAAAGATACAGAACAGTGAATTTCTTCTGAGGTGGATCCTTACAGGAAAACTCTGCTCACACTACAGCAAATTTGTGATTTAAAATGCTACAAATTCATCTTTCTCAAGAATTGCAAGGGGATCCATTCTCAAGAATGGGATCCCCTTGCAATTAGAATGTCCAGAGTATTCAGACACTTTGAATGATACTCTACCTAAAAACACTGTCATAGTGTGCCAAAAGACAAGTCATAGTGCTGCTGTAACTAGAAAGGGGCTTTAAAAGAAAAAAACCTTGTGTTATTGAGAATGGCGTTTCTTGGAGCTTATCCTTGCACAATATTTAATCTTAAATGCTTGTTTTTCCTGATAGCTGCAACAGTGAGGAATCTTTCTGCTGAAATGTAGGATTTTTAATTCCTATTACTAGCTCATTGGAATGAGACTGCTGATGAAATAAAACCTTAAATATGTAGCCAATACAGGGTGACCTAAAGCCAGTATGACTCCATTGTGTTGCCAAAATTCATATTCCAGTAAGACTTGTCATGTGCTTGTCATGGGCATGAAGAAGATAATAACAATTTAGCATCTAGATTTGTGGTACTCATCACAGAATGATAGAAAGGCCTGGGCTGAAAGGTACCTTAAAGGTTTTTCAGGTCCAACGCCACAGCCATGGACAGGGACACCTTTCAGTAGATCACGTTACTCAGAGCTCCACCCAACCTGACCCTGAACACTGCCAGGGATGGGTCATCCACAATCCCTCTGGAAAACCTGTGCAAGTGCCTCACCACCTTCACAGTAAAAAATTTTGTCCAATTATCTAATCTAAACCCACTCTCTTTCATTTTCCATTCCAGCTTGTCTTGTAAATACCCTTGTAAACAGTCCCTCTTCATCTTTCTTGTAGGCTCCCTTCAGGAACTGAAGGTCCCAGTTAGGTCACCCTGAAGCCTTCCATTCTAGAGCCTGAACAATCCCAGCTCTCTCAACCCTTCCTTGTAGAAGAGATGCTCCATGTCTCCAATCAAATTGCAGGACTTGCTCCAACAGGTCAATGTCCTTCCTGTGCTGGAGACCCCAGAGCTGAATGCTATAGAAGATTATCGCACTGCTTTAAGGAGAGAAGATAACTAGTTTAACATGATCCTGTCTCTTCCACTGAAGAGAATAGCACCCAGAAAGATTCCAAAGTCTGACTACCCAAAATATAAAATTACAGATCTCTGAGATGATTATTCTAGAGGAGGACTTGATGATATTAAACTAATGGGTCACACGTCTGTTAGCACTTTGTTAATTTCCAGAGTGTGATTTACCACCTAGTTAAATACCAAGTAGATAGCTGGAAAATGGGCTGTGCTTGGTTAAATTTGTAAAAATGTTCATCGACTACCAGGAATTTGGTCATAAAGTCAAATGGCTCTGATGGTTATGCTTCTTGCCCTGCAATGCCTTTTGTAGCAACAAAACCAACTGATATATCAAGGCCAACTTATGCAACCTGTCTTTTAAAAAGTCAAGAAAAAAGATTAAAAAAAAAAAAATTAAAGATTAAAGATTAAAAAAAAAAAAAAAGGTTGATTCTGGACTAAAAAAGCAACAAATAAAAGTAAAAAAACAAGAAATCCCAAAAAAAACCAACGAAACAAACAAACAAACAATAAAAACCCACACAAAACTAGAGCAAAAACTTGATGGACATGTGGAGAAGTTTTAGTTAATATTTTTAGAATATGTCATAAATAATATGCTGCATTTTTTAATTTTTAGGAGTGAAAATGCAAAATCTAGCTATTGACAAGAGCGGATACTGTAAATAACACTTCATCCCTGCTAGACAAGTCTGAGCACAATTTTAGGTGAGGGTTAGTGTAAGAAAAAATCAGGTTGAAGTTTAGACATAATTGGTAGAGATGTTGATTGGAAAATCAAGTTCCCCTGGCAGGTGTGTTTATATTACAGCTGATTCATACTAAGATAATGGAAGAAGGGTTCTGCACTGAAGATGTATTTACTGTCCATATTTTCTGGTGTATTACAATTTCTTTCCAACTTTCTATCTGAGGCTTGTGTTAGAGTTATCCCTAGCAGTTAATATAAAATTAGCTTTTTTTCTGTATTATCAAAATTTTCTGATAATTCTACTTGAATTTGAATTTGATATTAGTTTCAACAATAATAAAAATTCAGATTTCCTCTCTCACACAAAATTTGTCTTATAGTCTTTTTCCCACATGTCCACCTGTGTTCTGATACCGAGTTTCACTTTGTCCTGGAAACAAATCTTTGTGCTGGCTGATGTTTAAAAAAATGTTTTCAACACAATGACTCAACAGAAACTGTTGATACATATTCATACATATTTTATACTCTGGGTGGAAGGATAACACAACAAAGCAGTTCAGATTCTCTAAAAAGAGTTTGAGGACCTAATTTTCCTGTTTGATAGTCCAGTTTTATGCCAGTAACACAACTGACACCATGGTGAATCTGTCTCTGAGATTATACACTCTGTGTGAAGATTCACTGCCTAGGAACTCTTCTATTTTCAAATCTTTTTATAATCAGGTTACCTAAGACTGTAAAACACAATATTTGTAATATTTCCAGTAGCCTACACATGCACGAATATAGAGAAAAAAGGTATGAAGCACCAATAGCACTGATGCACTGCCTCAACCTTTTCAATATATGATGCTTTGCTTAGTGGCTCTATTTTCCACAGGGTCTTAAACTATATAAAAGAAGTAAGCATCCACTAAAATCAGAGAACCAGATCTTCAATTAATGGGATTTATCTGTAAGAAGCAAAGCAGATATTTTTTTCTTCCTTTTGCAGCTGAAGGATAGTGTAAGCATTTAACAAAAAAAAAAAAAAAAAATTAATAGACTATCTTTCATCCCAATCCTGATGGTAATGGGGCAGAAGAGGGTAGATAATATGCTTAGCTTTGTAAGAAACAGTCCCCTTTTTTAAAAGATATTAATTTCACTCTTCCATTTACAAATATTTCATAGTAGAAACACTTACCATTATGCAAGGATTAGGAGTATTATATGTATACTATGATAAAAAATTAATTAGTAAGAAAGGCCTCTCTGCCTGCAGGCAAGAACTGATAAGAATCAGTGGCTGGCTCCTACCTATACCTTTCAGCTGATACTGATATGGTAAGAGCTAGCCTAAATGTTAAATATTTGTCTCTTGGCTCTGTTTCATCTCATTGAACTTGTTTATTTTCTTTATTATATGGAAGTCAATGCTTACACAATTGGGATTTAATTTTTGTTTGTTTTAATTTGCAGTATTTTCACTTTTTAAATGTCTCTCAGAAGTGATTTACTGAGGGAAGACTGGGGAACAGTGCACTAGAGAAGACTTGGAAGCTAAAGGGAATGAGGTGTTGTTCTTTTTTGAAATGCATAACGAGTACTGAAATTCTGATATCTCATTCTTGTGAAAAATTGCACTAGTCACCAGAAATGGTGTGTATATGGTAGAGCAATCAAGTGAAGCCAAAAAGTGACAACCTTCTTCCCTGGAGTGAATCGAGGATAACAACTGGAAATTATAACAAGTTTTTGATGCCAGTTGTAGAATTCCAGACATCACCTGGAAAGAAAACCTGACACAGAAAAGCAGGCAGGAGGACAGAAAGAAGGCAAGCATAGCCTAAGCTCTTGTAAAACTGAATTTGCTTATAGGAGCTTGCAGTCTACCCATCAGCCAAACACTCAATTGTGTACCTGAATGAGGCAAAAATCTGTAGCCAAACATTTCACTGAAATGCCAAAACCAGCACTTTCCTGAAATGTACATGCAAAGGTTTTTGGTTTTCTAGTTCCATTCCAGGGCTGCAGTTCAGCTGATCTTAAGTTTAGTGGCTGCATTGCCACAGAAGAGTGTTTATAGGGTAATATTTTTGAGGCAATCAGAAGAATGGTACCTCTATATCGTTTCAACTGTGAAATTTAAGATAAAGTGATTTTACCTGGCCTAAAAATGACAAGAAATTAAAAATATTTTCATCAATCAGGTTTAAACACATATTGCATAATTATGAATTCTTTGCCAACAGACAAATTATCCTGTGGTGAAACAAAGAATTTGTTGAAGAGGTAAACCTTGCTATAGCATCAGAATGGAAATATGTTTCAGACAGCATCTGGTCTTTGAATTGATTCAATCATGGGAAAAAAAAACCAACTGGTTTCGTAAAAGCAATGACTTATCTGTGATAAAAAAAAAAATACTGCCACAATATTTAATATGATCTTGCATAAGAAGCTTTTAATTGTAACATGGTGAAATAATTGGCATTAAACTGATGAGTTTATGTCACTATCTAAGCAATTCTGACATAACTTGAAAAACCACAAGCATTTGGGAAACACAGGGTCAAAAAACCCTCTCTGCCTCAATTCTCATTTCAGCCCGTTGCTCCCCCTTACTGCTATTAGCCTTTCATAATGTAAAACATTTCATTTCCAACAGATAATACTTTCAGTCGAAAGGTAATTTTTGAAGTCTATTACTTGCATTCTTAGTGAAGAGCACAATGTAGCATTTTGTTCTAATATGCCATTGAAATTGTTTGAGTAGACACACCATGGAATCAAATACAAAATGTCAAAATGGTTTCCATTAACTATGCACATTTGCACTGCTTCAGTTAATGGGCATGTTTTTGTTCTTCTCCTTCATCTTTGCATCTATAAGACGAAATGATTCAGTTAATGTAACTGAAAAGTACATTGAAAAGGTAGAGCAAATTACAAAAGCATCAAACCACAATTCCACCCACGTACTTTATTTTATAATGAAGTTTAATAATGACTAAAATTGCCTTCAGATTTAAATATCAGTCATTTCTGCAATTGTGGTTAATGTGAAAAATCTCACCCACAGTAATGTTTTAGGAAAACATTGTAGAAATGTACATTATATTTTATACTGAAATGTCATAATGAAATCTTAACCAGATATCACTGAAATATATAGTACGTTAAAAGTAATTTGCCACTATGGGCAGGACTAAAACAGGGACTGTGTCCCCATCAGCATGATAACAGGTAGGGAAAGTTCTTTTATATTATAAAAGCTCTATTGTGCATCAGCACCATTATGGTGAGAGAGTCTTTGATACTATCTTTGATAGTAGGTATCATCTAAAATACTGCTATAATACCTAAATTACTTGTTTTGTGCTGATAGTGTCATAAAATAGTGTTTTATGAGAGAGAGCATCAATGAGAATGTTATTTCCTCAGAAGGACACAAAATGGATTAATCTTCATTTTGAAGCAGAAATAAGATATTTTTGAATGGTTGCCTTTCCTAGCCCTGCCTTGTGAGGCTGCAATATGCCACCAGGTCCTTATGTTCTGAGTGGACCATGTGTAGGATCAGGATGCCTGGGAAGGTCACTGGGCTGCTTCCAGCACCCAGGCAAGGGTTTCAGCAGCACCAACTTCACAATTATAGAGGTTCCTCTTTGCAAAGAGCAAAACAGGGGAGGAGAAATGTTCTCACACAGCTCTGTGCCTCGTTCAGATAGGGCTAAGCATTGTCCTTCTCTGGCTGAATGAATTTTTAGACGTTGAAATTTAATTTGGGTCAAAGTTGGATTAACTGCCATGGAAACTGTATTTAAGCCTCTCTTAAAAGAAAAAAAAAAAAAAAGAAAAAAAAAGAGAAACCCTATGCTCTGAATATTCAGGTTCTCTTAGTGAGTGAATGAATGAGCTCTCCTGATAATTAAATTTGAAGCCAGCCCTGCACAGCACCACTGTAAGGAGCTGTGGGCAAGGAGAGGCAGCCCAGGCTCAGGGCTGGGAGGGAGAGGCGGCCGTCGACGGATGTGCCCCTGCCCTGTCAGCTGCCTGTCCCTGTTCTCTCACCCCTTCCTCACTCACAAATGAAATCCTACATTTCTTGGGGTTTGGGGTTTCCTCCTGGAGGTTAAATTTTCTGGCAGTGGTCACCAGATGGCAGTATGATATCATCAACCCCTCTCCCCCACGGACCCCCCTGAAATCATGAGGAGAAAAAAGGGGTTCAAATGGTCCATGGCATCCTATACATAATTCAGATACAGTTAGTCTCACAGCTGATCTAGAGAAGAGACAGGTTTTTCCAAGATTGAGCTTCCACTAAATTTGATGATCAATGTGCTGCTAAATATCAGAAAGAAACTAAATAATTCATTCTACCTCGATTTATTTACAGTATGTACTACTTCTGCAGAACATAACTTTCTATAGAACTCTAAGCAGCTGAATTTTGGATGACCTAAGAAACCAAACACTTGATTATCTTGTCAGCTGTCTGCTCAGACTCAGTCCCAATGCTCTTCAAGTTTCTTATAATGGACTTTTTTTTTTTTCCAGCAGGCTGTATGGTTAACTTCCTCAATAAATTAAAATGTACACAGTTCAGATGCACATAAACACTGTGTGAGTCATACATAGAATCTGAGATGATGATGCAGTATCCTCTGGGGCCACGTTGCAACACAATATATGTGCTCTCCCCTTTTAGACACATGGACACAACCTGCAGTGATTTTGTAAACCCTCCATTTCTGCCTCTGCCTCAGTGCAGTTGCAAAAGTCTGTAAGCAAAAAAAAAAAAAACTCTAACAAAAAAAACAGGGTTCTTTCTTTATGTGACAAACATCAGATTTAAAGCCCTCTGTTTATTCAATTGAATGTCAGTTTTAATGGAAATGTCTGGGACTGCAAAAGCAAAGTAAAAAGACAAGCAGTCAGATGGCCTGCAATCCTCCTTATGTGATTTCCTCCAACACCATCACTATGGAGATATAAGTAGATCATCTGCTGCCAGCGATATTGGACCATCAATACTGATGCTTATGCTTCTGTTCTGCAGGTCTACTTTTTTTCAGGCCAGACAATGATCAAAAAATTACAAGACCATCATTTTCAACACATCATGCGTTGTATGTTTCCTTAAACCCTGTGGACAAAAGTGGCAAAGATAGGTAGGCATTACCTAAATTATCTGCAACACTTTGGTATGTGAATCCTGTCCTTTAAAATTCTGTTTTTCCCTCTACACAGAAGAATGTGACACCATGCTCTCTAATTATCTGGATTAATTCTCCAAGCTATGGCCTAGTTCTATTAAGTCACACCCATAAGGTTTTGTCTGTACACAGGCACAGAAAATAAGACACTGCTAGTTACTCAGTTCTCACTGTATCCTGGAAAAATTCCTTGACACTGCAATCTATGGGTCACAGCTATTGTACTCAGGTCACTGGTTTTGTATACTGCTATAATAACTAAAAATACTCTATTCAGGGCTCAGCACCACATGATGAAAACTGGCCTGGGCTGCTATCAGCTTGTCCTTCTCCCCCCAGGGAGTTTGTGTCAGTTAGAAAGGTGTTATTCCATAAAAGAAAGGGAAGTAATTTGTTTTTCTAAGAAGTTTAAAGGTCAAGAGGGAAAATTCAAATACAAAACCTCTTATCACCATCCCTTTACTAGATGCAAAATAATGCTAGGTATAGGTGGGAGAAGAAATAATAATGAGTGAAAGTAACACAATTTGCAGTGGGTGGTACCTCAGGTGCCAGTTACTGAACTATGGGACAGACCAAGATTCAGATGTACACAGTGAATACACATAGACACTACACAAAAAAATCCCCAAACTAGGTCTCCTTTTCCATAGATATGTTTTAAGCAATGTCTAATCTATCAGATATTATTAATAAGAGATATTTTCCCATATCTAACTCAGTATCACAACACAGCTGATATCATCACATTAAAAATAGGGTAAAATTGATTGCCGTTAATGCCCCTGAGTCAAACCATTTATTATTTACTTATTGAGCAGATCTATACAGAACAAGAAACTTGTCTTTGCCCCGAGGAGCTTGGTATATGTTCAGCTGGAAAAGCAAGTAGTAGATCTAGGCATTATTAAAACCTATTCCCTGCTAGAACATGAAACAATTAAACAAAGCTGGATTCAAAGGTACTGCTGACTTACTTTTTTAATGCAGTGATGCTTAGGAATCTTTGTGGGTTTGTTTGGGTTCTTTTTCTTTGGTGTACTTATTGGAGCTTTACCTTCTTGTCTTCAAAGCAGAGTAAAAAAGACAGAAAAAGAGATACAAGTGTAGTAGGATTTCTCTCTTTGATCCTGACCAACAGCTGAAGCACATTTCCATTGGAAATGTCTGGTTTGTTTTTCATGGATGAATAACAGCTCTGGTAGATAGGGATGGAGATGGGTGTTTTAAGAGAGACTCAAGCAAAGAAAAGGTAATATTTTCATGCAAAAATCTGGAGAACCACTCTATTAGTGATCAGTATAAATTAAAATGGATGAGAGGGAGAAGAATAAAAATCTGTACATACACCTAAAATGTGAAGATGGAGATGGAGAGAAGCAGAGAACTGGTGACACAAGGACTCAGCACTGTAGCAGAGAAAAAGGGACCTACACCTTCTGTAATGAATGGCAGCAGTGGGAAGATGTGGGGAGGAGCATGGTTTCATGAGGAAGAGTGGATGAATCATAAAACAAATTCCCCTCTTGCCTTACATTAAATCAATTTGGCTGTGTCGGGTTTTTGTGCTAACAGTTGTGCCATCAGAGAGTCTGTGGAGCCTCTGTCCCCCCGTATATTTAGAGATCCACAGAGCACTTTTTCACTTTTGAAATATATTTCCCAACATATATTTTTGCAGTGGTTTGTAAGCATAGCTCAGCAGAAGGAGTAAGAATCCTTCTGTATCTAAGGGTAGTTCCTTGCAAAGGTGAGTAGAAAGTTCTCCTCTAACACATCACACATGCAGGCACAATCCTCATTTTGGAGCCCAGGCAGACTTTACACTCCTGGGTGCTTCTTAGACTCCAAAGATTGAGCATGGAAATCAAAGTGCAGAAAGGGATCTATTTTAAACATACGTCAATCAATCCCATTTGCTGTTTGGAGTCTGTACATGGATTTTTCATGTTATTTCTTGGCTGTTAAAGTTGGTGCCAGAGTGAAGGCATTTGTTTTTCTAACACAATGTTCTATATGCGTGAAAGAGGACTTCAAAAGTGGAACAAAGCTCCTGCTGTCAGAACAAAATCATAACTCTGCTGAGGACATAGAAGAGAATAACAAAGATACCATTGTTACCAGTCTATA
The DNA here is from genome assembly GCF_001522545.3 of Parus major. Classification (NCBI taxonomy): domain Eukaryota; kingdom Metazoa; phylum Chordata; class Aves; order Passeriformes; family Paridae; genus Parus; species Parus major. The sequence goes on from NC_031769.1 coordinate 114,425,710, forward strand.
TCAAATGAAAATCAAATTTGAAGAGTTCAAAGCCTTCAAACCATCCTATTAATCTATTTTTAAAAGGAAATTAGATGACATCTGCAGAGATAAGGGGTTTTGTTTTTTTTCTGGGTTTTCCTTGACTCATTCACAGCAAATGAAGCGCATGCACATACATGAACAATCAAAAATTCTTTAAACAACCAAAAAAAAAAACCCACACAAAAATAAAAAACAACAAACAAACAAAAAACCAAACAAACCCAACCAAACAAAATAACCTAAAGTGTGGAAAGTCACTGCATTTTAGCTTACATGGTCAAGTGACATATTCAAAACCTAGTGACATCGACCACACTAAGCAAATATTTTTTCTTCTGGGTTTGGGTGCTGGTGATTGTAAAAATAATATGTAAAATATTAGAATAATGGAAAATCTGACAATTTGCCATGTGCCAAATGAACATTAAAGAAAGATTAATAAGCCAGAAAATATGCTTCAGTCTTTTTTAATGTGACCTAATTAGATTGCCATAATATTGCATATGAAGTTTAAAAGTACTGTAAATTTAGAGGATGCTGATACTTTGAGTTTTAATTTCTCTTTTTTTTGCTTTTCCAGAATCCTTCAGTACATCTATATTTTTCTCTACAATTTGCCTTTGATTATTATGTCTCTGGAGCAATTCTCCTATCAGGCAAGTTTTCCTTATGATCGGGAAAAGAAGTTTTTCTCTCAAGTAAGTTTAAAATGCCACTAATGATACATTAAAGATTCTTCACTGGTAAGAAATTTGACAGGAGATTTTAAGAGATGCCATTGTCTTGTGGCTACAGGGATATTCATATCCACTCCTGGGCAACTGTAGTAAGTGTTTTAAGAAGAGCATCTGTTAAGTGTACCTCTACATCAACTTCTGAAGACCATTAAAAAAATATATACAGAACAGGAGAGCTGACTCAGGGTCTGAAAGCCTGCCTGGTTAAAGAGATAATTTTATAAGTGCTATTTTTTTATGTAAAGATGACTATTGAAGCAGTTGTTATGTTCCTACTGTTGACCATCCAGTGCAGGAATCTGATTGAACATAATCACAAAGTAGAGAAAAAGCCTTGGGGTAATAGGGGAGGGATAAAAAACAAATTACACCTCTGTAGTGCAGTCAAAAAAAATCACTAATCGGCATCCTTCTTACAATACAGATTTTGTGAAATGGTGGCAATACTCCTGTTATTTATGATTTCCTGAAGAATGGATACCTATTTATAAATGAATGGCTCTGTAATAACTGGGTGACACCTTCATAAATCTCACCAATGTAGAGCAGTGTGTGACACATCTGATGAGAAATGTGTTTACTCCTTTTGGATTAAAAATAGAAAAACACAATAGAACAAGTTCATTGGCAGGTTCAGGTGGCCACTTAGTGTATAATAGAATCAGGAAATGAAAGTGCCCTGTGGCACAGAGGAAAACACTGCTAGCACCCCTTTTTAGAGGACATGAACAAGCATGTAACTGTGGCTTGAGCTGGTTTGGTTTTTTTATTTTCAGCATTTAAATACCAGCAGATGTAACTCTTTACCATCAGCTAAATATTTATTCACTTCTTCTGCTTGTTATTTCTTCATTAAGAAGGTTTTCCCTGCTGTGCAGTGGAATATGCGAGTAACTTTGCAAATGTCAGAAGCACTCAATTTGGATCAACTGGAGGAAGTGATAACAAGACTCATAATCAAGTGGAAGTACAATAGTGGCACATTTCAAGCTGCAAAATAATAGATCGATTCAGAAGGCTCTTTCTGAATACCTCCATTTGTTCTTATTTTGAGATTTGTTTTTATTCACTATCTCAATGGAATAATATATTTTTCTTTTAGCATCTTGTTTGGAGGCAGAAATTTAAATTACATTAGACCACTAGTTGTTTTTTTATAAGAAAAATTTTGTATTTCAATAAAGATAAGCTAATGTAGGGTTTAAAACCTTTGAATTCAGTACTAACTTACATTCCCTACATGTCTATGTCATGGCAGGGAGTTTTAATAGCACAGTGAAAAATATTGAGTATCCTGTTTGAGAAGAGCACTCCCAAAGTTTATTCTCGCAAAAAGGCAGGATCACAGAACCAAGACAAACAGAGCTCTTATAAAAATTGAGATTTTAAATTTGAAAATGAGCATTTTTTATATCCCATAATGTAATCTGCACAATTTTTGCAGCTGCATAATTTAGTAGGAAATTCTAGAATATTTTCCTTTTGTCAGTCAAATTTCTGGATTTCTAGTCTGTGGCAACAATAAAATGTCATTAGATTAATTTCATTGATGCTGCTTAGTTTTCTCTCTACATCCTTTTACAGTGCAATGACAGGTTAATATTAAAGTCTGTTTCCATTATTTTTCAAAGATATTACAGTAGAATATTGTCTCAAGGCTACAACTCAGAGGTCTTTCTCCATCTCCTGTTTGCTAATCAGTCTGTGGCTTCTGAGTCATTCTTTTATTTAAAACTGAAACAAATTAGGTGTATTTTCCTTTCTCAATGCGGAAAATAACTTTGTATAAATTTTATTAAATTTAATGGTCTTTATCCAGTAGGCCATTTTACAGAACTCCGCAGGTTTCAGAATAATTACTCATGTGATTAGAGGCTATGAGATTAGGTCTCTCTTTTGCTGATGTATATTTTTATGTTCTTTGACCGAAGAGATGCTTTAACATAATTTCCACTCAAAAATGTTCATTATGGGATATATCAACACCCTTGGCTTTAGGTGCCTGCTATATCCCACATAGCTGAGTAGGTCCCCTGAGATCTGACATAGGGACAGGAATAGGATCCATTGGACAAAAGTTTGGTACAGCAAGGTCAGGTTTAGCTTCAGAGTCACCCTTTAAGAGGAAGACTTTCTTCTTTCCTAGTTTGATACCTGACTTAGACACCTGAGTTGTGGGGGAAAAGATTCATTTCAATATAGCACTAGATATTGAACCCTTAGCTACTGTAAATTGGTATTGTTTTCTTGAAGTCAATGATGCCATGCTAACTTAGATGAAGAGTTGGCCTTAAAAACTTCCCCTACATACATACATCTGTATATGGCTGAGCCTTTTAATCTTCCCTTTAGATTGAAGGATATTCATGGATGTCCTGTCACATGGAGTTAACAAGTTGAAGAAAAGTGTTTTATTTGTCTGGAATTAGGTCATGTAGAGAAAAATATCTCTGTACAGACAACTCAACAGATAAGTCTTAAACATCTACTATATCTCAATCTCTTCCCCTGTGCTACCCTGGAATGGGAGCATTCCCAAACCAGAGAGAGGACCTGGACCTTTTAATGCACTCCTGTCTCTATTGACTGGTCCATGAGACCATTCTTTCACAGGCAGGATCTACATCCTAATCTGCACCATGCTTCTGTTGGCTTTTTCCTTGCCAGAGAAATCACTGAGACCAGTGATTTAGTAGGATTTGAAAAGGATCATGCATTTATACTGGCAGTAAGTGTGCTTTAAATTCAGTTAAACAGGATTTGTTTTAAGTTAGGAAGGGATAGAAACCTTACTGCTTCTGAGATCAGCAAATTTGTAGCTGCTGGAGCTAGGAAAAGCTGTTTTCCTCTGAACAGAGATGCTGTGCCCGTGCCATGTAGGCAGCTCTGTGAATTCCTGCTGGTGCTGGTACCTACTGAGAACAATACCAAGAGCTCAGTGAAGTAACTTGGTTGAGATGTTGCCTCAGAGGACAGCTGACATGAAAACACCACAGCACATCAGGTTTGGGCAGTACCCAGTGCAATTCAGAAGAGGCAACCAAACCAGATGAGGGATGAAACCTCTGTGCACAGCCTGCATAGCTGAAGCCCTTCACCATACACAAATTTCACGGAAAATTCCACATATCTGTTCCTGACCTGCAAGCAGTTCCTTCTGATGCTTCCCTGACTCTACATACAGAGTTTTAACATTAACCTGGAGTTACAATCTTCAGCATGGATAGAGAATGAAAATAATGTTTCATGCTCCAAATATTTATCTTCTAGTGGTTTGTGATACAAAGTATCTAGCTACCGCATAAAAGACCACTAGAGAAAGAAAGACTCGATTGCAGCTATTAATTTAAGGGAAAAAGTACATACAATACATAAAAATTCATGTTCACTGCTCCATCAAGCTCATTAACAGCCTCCTTCAGGAATAAACCACTTTCCTCTAGGACTGCCTTCTGAAGGACAGAAGAATATGGATTTTATTTGTTCATGCTTCCTACAAACCGAAGAAGTGTTGAGAATACAATTTCCTTCACAGCAACATCACATGAAAGACGTAAAGGCAACAGATGACCAATCTTCTCATCAAATCTTGGAGATGAAAACCTTTTTTTAATTTTTCTGTCCTAATCTCTACTTCTTGAAACATAGAATCTTCAATTATGCCATAGAAGAAAGCAAATTTCTTGAGCAGAATGATGAGTTAAAAGCAGATTTTGTAGTTCTGCTCTGGGCTATTGTGACTGTTCTAGCACCTGTCATTTTTTAAAAAAATTACAAATTTTGTATATGTGTTAGACATTATTCAGACTCTACCTGTTGAAACAGAGTATGTGCTTCTGCTGCCCATGACACTGTCAATGGAAGTATGGTTTAGAAATATTAAAAATTCCTAGACAACAATATTCTCACCACTTTGGTATAATAGAAAGTGAATTATTTTCATGATAAGTAGTCTGGTTGTACAGCCTTGCTTTTATCACTTTTTCTGTATGGTGTCATGGCATGGTCACACTCTGCTAAATATAGACCTTATGTGAAGGGGAAAACCAATCTTTCTGTTTTCACTGCAATAACCCATCCACCATTGAACTCTCTATTTTCTTTGAATGTGATGACATTATTATGCATAAATCTAGCACTACTCTGGACAGGCTAAACCATAAAATGTGAATGTTCCTAAAATTGCTTTAGAATACATTTATTTTCAATTCATATAAAAATGTTACACTGAAAGTGTCAGATGGATATATATATACATATATATAAAATTTCAAACAATCGGTGCTGATATAAAGCTCATGGTTTAAATTATACACAAATCACACATCTAAAAAGCAGGTTTTCAATGCAAGCTCTCACTAGCTAGGAAATGTCAAAATTAGGATTGCCATTGTACAGCTGTGTGCATATATTTTTATTATTGTCTTTTACTGTTGTCTTCAATTACAAAATGACTCCTCACGTACAACCTACCTCATTCAAAATGCAAAATGGTCTTAAGAATAATTTAGTCAATATTCTGAGTTTGTTTTTCCCTTTCATTCTGGAACATCTGGCCTTATCTGTTGCTAAAACGTAGATTTAAAGACAAAAGAATACATTCATTTTTCAGTGATATTCATTATATCCACAGCTGAGTGACACATAAATATTAATTAATTATTTTCACCAGTCTTTTATCAGCTGAAGATTGACGTGAATATTATGCAATATCCAGAGTGGTTAACGTATATGTGAAAACAAACCTTTCCAGTGATTAGTGAGCAGAATGTGAGACACAGGAAAATCAGACCTTTCACAGCACTTAACACCATATAGCAGCTTATATAATCTTATTGACTTTAGCTGAAATTACAAGTTCATAATACTTTCCTTAATCATATTCCCTGGTACTATAGTAAAATTTAGTCGTGAGCTGTAAAAACTCCAATTTGATGTGACTTTCTAATGAGTTATGGCTTTCTGTCCTCTTGGTTGGGAGCTTGAATTCCAGCAAACTGACTGGAGTTAAGTTTCTCTTTAAGAAGAGATCCCAAAGAGGGAGCAGTGTATGAAAAACGTCTCCAGCTAACACCCATAGGTTGGCTACAATTACAATGCTGATGCTATGCAGCTCAAATCGGGAAGTTTGTGGAAGTCTGCTTGCAAGACATCCTTGGCACACAAACTAAAGTTTGGTAGGACAGGGTTCTGCAGGCTGTATTCAAGGGATTTTGACTTCATTTGATCTGCTGTTTTCTTGAAGTTCCCTGTGACAGCCACCAGACAAATGCAACTGGTGAAAATATATCCTACCAGGGCTACCAGGAATGGAAGAGCATTGCAGGAGATGAAAAGAGCAAAACGATAATAATAAATAGCAATAGATGCTTACGCCACAATATGCATTCAAAAAGGAATTTTCAATAAGAGTTGCACAGACAACTTTAATTTTCCAGTTTTCTCATTTCTGATTATTGTATGTAAATGTAGGCAGAAGGGATGGCATTGAAGGTGAGCCTAGACTCACTCTCCTTTGAGCAGTGAGTAGAGTGAGCCAGCCTCCAGCAAGAGCTGACAGACTTGTTCTGGAGGTTACAGCTCATTATGTGTAGTGGCCTGCAGTGCATCTAGCCTGACTGAATTTCTGAGGTCCCCTTCTAAACTTGTTTCAAAAACCATATCTTTTGTGCATGAGAAGTACGCCTTTTATGTTTTTCAAAGTCCACTCAGACAACTTCATTTGGTGGTATTGCATTTTCAGTTGTTTCCTATTGATCATCTCCATTCTAAAAATATCACTTGTGCTGTAGCCTATTTTTTCAAATTATTTCTATTTCTATTTTTATTTGCTTTCTAGCTATGCAAAAGACAATCCACATCTCTGCTTATTTTTGTCATCTTTGTCTGGATCATTGGAAATTCTATTATACCTTTTTCTTTTGCTCAGGCATCCCTAGAACCCCAGTGTCCTTAAATTTAGAATAATGAAATCTTGAAATAGTAATAGCTGATTAATATACACCAGGATATGATTATGTATTCTGTTTCCTAATTATTCTTCAGACTCTAGTTGTATTTATAGACACTGCTGAATTCTAAGCTGTTGTTTTTAAGAACAGTTTGCAGCTACAAAATCTCTTTCCAGAATGGTAGTAATTATACTGATGGCCATCCTTCCCTTATACTTGTAGGTTACTTCTTTTCCTATGCTTTAAATTCCACTTCTTAACATATCATTTCATCTAACTATTTATCATCTACTTGTAAGTTTGAGCTCCTTGACAACTTCTCACAATCAGCTTTAGATTATCCCAAATAATTCTGGATCATTTTCAGATTTTTCTCTCCTTATCATTCAAGCAATATCCATTTATGAATATGTTGAATGGCACATTTTTCACATGTAGAATACATTTGAGTTCCTTTCTTTCTGAAAGCGAGCTACCCACTCCTACCATCTGTTTCTTATACTTTCACCTGAACCATATGCTCAGTGGCTCCTCTGAAGATGACTGATACATGAGTCATGACTTCTTCCAAAGGCTAGGCTGGTTTTTTCCGAGTATATCATGTTTTTCTCTTTTACTACTCAGTCTGTGAAATGGAATATTCCTACAGATATGCTTTTACGTAAATATAATTTATTGGTTTGTAGTTGTCTGAGTTAATCTAGAAAATCTTAAAAAATTTTGGTGAGGTATTTTCCACTTTCCATTCTTGGAGCAACACAAGTCATTTAAATAACAGACTATTATTCACAGATAATAGTTTAGTAGTTGTTTATTTCTGTTGCTTAAGAATTCCTGATGGAAGCAGTCCTGTGGGCTTATGTTCTGGTAAAGTGTAGCTCTGAAGTAGGAATCTCTCTGGCCTCTTCTGCAATAAATGTTGACACAAGGAATTAATTTTGAGGGAATTTTTCTCCAATGGCCTCACCTTAGTGAATGTTCCTTTTATGATTTGATTAACTGTTGGACCCACATATTCTGCTGAAGACATTTCCTTCACAATTTAGGAGAAAAAATTGTTTTAATAATACTTACCCTATTAGCTTTTCTCAAGTGTGTTTTTACATGTGACCTCTTGAGTGTATTTAAAAAAAGAAAATGGAAGAACTTATTTCTGTGACAACAAAAAACAGAGGTGGAGAAGAACTTTAGAGATTTTAGCAGAGAGCAGATAGCAGCAAAGTAGTCCTTGCAGGTCAGCTGCAGAGCCCTGAGATAACAGTTTGCCATTACTTTGTCATTTTTAACAGCAGCAGAACAATCATGAGACTCAGGACACTTGTGTTCAACCCACCATGTGCAAATTGAGCAAAGCCTTTCTTTTTTCTCATTCCTCCTTTCTTTGACTACTTCTTTGTCTTGACCTTGGTCCTGTATCAGTTCATTTGAAAGGTTTTGGTTGGCTTTTTCCAAGACTTGCAACCTGAAGTCAACACTGAATCTATAAAATATCAGCCCAAAACAGTTGGCAAATTTACAAATCAGTGAAAACAGATCTCTATAATTGAAAGCATGAAAGTGGCATAATAAGAGACAGAATGACCAGTTCTGACTAAAACAGCTACTACTAAAGAAAATCACATTCAGCTATGTGTTTCCAGGAGCACATAGCTGAAATGTAAATGAAACAAAATATAAATTATTTCATACAAACAAAAACACATGACAAAATTCAACATCCTCGTACAGTCACTCCACAAGTATTTTCTGGAAAAGTTGCTCTGTTATAAGGCTTATATAACTTACTTTCTACCACTCTGTCTCCCTCTTGCAGAGCTTTACAGGAGCTTCACACTGGAAATCACTCCCCAACAACTTATTCATACAAATGCTATGCTGTTTGCTACAAACCCTTGCCATGGATATTTGGGAAAGGACTGGTGCTTTCAGAGACCTAACTTTCAGGGAGGTCTTCTGCAAAACCGTGAAACTAATTTGAACCTTACACTTAGTTCAGGTTTCATTCTCTGACCTTGCATCACAGAGCCTATGAATAAAACATTGTCCTTTCAGTGCAGTCTCAATAACTGGACATTTTCTGGGTCCGTGGATTTGTACAATGAGATATCTACTCCAATCTGTGTACATAATGCTCCAATGCCTGCAAGGAATGGCTGCAATATTGACGCCTTTCAATGTAGATCACATCATTCACAGAGCAGAGTTCAATAAAATGATACTGTAGTTAACAAGTTTTATAACACAAAGTTACTTTAAAACATGGAACTAATCAGGAGGAAGCCTGTTTATGCATGTCACAGTTACATTGAATTGTCAATAAATAAACAAAGATTTGCTTCACCTATTGTCATGTAGATCAAGTAAGTCATTAATCTAAACTAATGAAGCTTAAGATATTTGACAGGCAGTTTTTATGGAGCTCTTTCTTAATGATATGTTTGCTTTTCTTTATAACACCGAGAGACCATTATCTAGAAAGCAGCACATTATAACCCAAAAGCCTCAAATCCACTGCTTCTCTCTTTATCCCTGGCTCACATTGTGTAGCATTTACACTTACATTTTCACAGAGCTCTCCTGGATGAATAGCATTACTCAGAAATGAATAAAAAAATCCAGATAAGAAATGCAACAGGAAAATAATGTGTCCATTGCTTGATCTTAAGTCAGTTATGTCATCAGATAGCTAGTGAATTAAGGATTTTTGAACTGTCCTGGAACACAGAAATGAAGGCTAAATTCAAACAGTGTCACAATTCATGTTCTTTTAAAATTTACTTTTGTCATGAGGCAGCACAGAATAAACCCATTTAGAATGTTTCAGAGAAACAATCTTACAAATTACCAGAAATAAGGTTTCTGGATTATCTTCATGGATTCACAAACTTAATGTTACAGAACAGGAAAATTAAAGGCAATTTAGTTTCCATTTTCATCTGAAAATGGTAAGAAATAATGCAGGAAGTCCAACTATTAGCTGATCAGCTCCATTTCCTATTGTACAAGCTGCTCACACATAAACACCTTGAGACAATTTAGATGCCACAGGGTACAAGACACACATCCAGGACAAGCAGCTCTAAAGACAGACCTGTACTTGCACAGCATCTGGAAACCAGGTAACATCCCCTAGAGCATCTCAGATGGCACTAGATACTCCTGTTTTGGCTCCTGAATCAACCATAGGATGTTTTCTGCATTCCTGTGCTTGAGTGAGGGCTCTTCCAGAGGATGATATTAAATTTTGAATGGAAAGGAACAAAATCTTCCTTAAAAAAAAATCATATTTCTCTTGGTAACCTGTACCATAAATTACCTTATTACTAAAAAAGTATTACTGTATTTCTACTTTCACTTAAGTTGTTTTAATTCATAATTATTCTGCAGGGTTTTGCCAGAGTAAATACACTGATTGTCTTTCTCTTCCCCTGAAAGTACTGAAATTTTTGAATGTTAATACTCACATGACTCTGGGACCACTTAATGTCATATCAATCAAAAGAAAATTTTGTTTGGTTTCACAGAAAATGTTCTTTTCACGTAAAATTTGTTTGGGTCAATATTATGAGTTCCATTGACCCAGGCTGAACCAAAGTGATGTGACCATTTGTGGAATACATATGTGTGAATATACATATCCCATTTTTTCTAGTAAGTTCTTGTCTAGTTTTAACCTTTAATTCAGTTTTCAGTGTTCATTTTAGAGCAAGAACTTGACACCTTCTGAGTCACTGTTCCTGGTGAGCTCTGATGTAACTGTGCTCTGCTGATGGTTGCTAACTTTGAAGAGTTCTGTGCTCAGTTGACAACAGAAAACTGGAGTACGAAATTTCTTGGTGAAATTTCATCAGAACATTATTAAAATAAAAAAAAGAAATAAAAATACACACCAAAAAAAAAAATACAGTGTAAAACTCCCAAATGTAAACTTTCCAAGTCAGTGGAAACCAATAAACTGTTACATACAATCTGATACAGCTACAAAGACTGAGACCTGAAATGGCCATTGCAACTCAGATCAAAACCAAAACTTCTGTGGGTGACAAAATTCTGCATTGATGACGGTATTCAGTAGTTTGATGACTTTCTATTTGTGTAACTTTCCTGCTCTGCTTCTGCTGCATACTCTGTGTGTGTGCACATGTGTATAAGAATGTACCTAGCTGAGATTAATTCTTTACATTGTTGACATAATCAAGGCCACCAGAAAAAAATTAATTTCTACAGTCAAGTGAATGGGGGACATAAAGGTAGGAGAGGCTCAGAATCTGGTTTAATAGCTAAGGAAATTATTTTCTATGGTCTATAGAATATGGTCTTCTAAAATGACCCAAAATAGTATCAGACATGGCATTAAAAGACAGATTTTAAATGAGCCATTCCATAGGCCAAGGAGACTTAGATGATCATGGACTCAATGTTTTGAGATGATCATAGGAGACACTTGTTCCCATAGAGGCCAGAAGGAAACAGGCTAAGTGAAAGAAAAACAGAGAAAACTTAAGTAAAAAAAAATAAAATTAGACATTTCACTTCTAGCTTTTAAATGAAGAATACCCAATGAGCTCATGTGGTTTTGGAACTTCCAGGAGAGCACAACTAAAAAGGGATCAATTCAGAACCTGCCTCTTTAATGACTATATAATCACATCTCTGAACAGTTGCTGATGGTACCAAACTACTGTCCTGATATCAGTGGCGTTCTGATTTAAGACATCAATATGTGGCTTCTTAAGAGGCCAAATATTTCCAGGAAGGAAATATTTTGTATATTATCTGAAGTAAAGTTTCAAAGAAACCAGCACAGATTCTTTCCATCAGAACAATTTTCTGATGGATCATGCAGTTTTTGTAAATTAATATGTTTCATGGGGCTGTTTCAATTAGATTTTATGTCTTCCAACCCCATTGGGAATCATTGCAGATTGCTTTTCCTGGATTAAAATATTTCACTGAACTAAGGAACCTAAAACATTTTATTTGAAAAACTTCTTGAAATTGGCCTGATTTCTTTGTTACATTAAGAGTTTCTTGTACCTGAAAACTGGCCTCTGCAAAACTACTTTTTTCCAAAAGCCAGTACAACAAAGCTGACAACAACGGGCAAAATCCCAGTCACATAATGCTGAGTGCATCATGCAAAAATGTACTACCTCTGCAAACCTGAGACTTTTTGGTCAGCTTGGAATTTTGACCACGAATGACTTTCAAGGACTTAGGCCACTGTCTGACAAAGTGTGAAGTATTCAGATAACACCAAGAGTGGGTGAATCCCATCACGTTCAGTTGGACATACATTACATGGATGCATCAGAATGGAGATGTGTATTGGGATGTTAAGGCTTTAGTAACAGCACTCTTCTAGCAACCTCTTTCAGCCTGATGTAAATATGATAGTAGTTCGACACAGAATATTGCAGATTTTCAGGCCTAAAGCAAGAACACAAAAGAGGTTGTTCTATATACTGAAAGTATGTTATTACAGGAATTAGATGATATCCAAGGATTGTCTATTTATTCACGAAATATCACTTCCCAAATGCTAAGCCTGTACATTTACCATTGTTAGGAAAACATTATGAAAACTCCCTGCCCTTCAAATTATCCCCTAAAATGTTTTAAAATTTCTCTTGCTGTTTTGGACTATAGAGAATTCTTTACACTGGATCCCTAGCTCCTATGAAAATAAGCAAAATAATATTTGTCAAGTCTCTTCTGCTAAGTAGAGAATCTGCTTCAGAACTGCTATAGGACTAATTCAAAGTAACTGAGATTCTCATTTGGTATAAGCCATCTAAACAAACCATCCTAACTTAAAATGGTTCTGTGAATCTCTATAGCCAATCTGGCTAAAGTTTGTTCTCATTTGTAAATACTTGCCACTGATGTCATGCAAACTGTTGTCAAATTCCCTTAGGTATAAAGTATAAATATTGATAGATGTTCAGTATAAATGTTACCTAATAGGTACTAAAGGAAACAAACTCTGGCTAGAAAGTGTCGGCTTGTTTCAAAACTTCTATAACTTCACAATAAGAAGGTTTCTTTATTTTCTGTGATTAAAAAAGAATCTGTTCTGTTTACTATATAGCCATTTACATTCTGGCTTAGGATTTTCAAGAAGAATGGAAGTCTGTTTCCATTAGCACTAAAAGCATAGAGAGACTTTCACCCTAGAAATGTCAGGCACCATTACTTTCTGTAGAGTCTGAAAGCACTGCATCTGTTGTTGTCAGAAATGGGCAACATGTCTATCCAGAGAAGAGCAATGAAGCCTGTGAAAAGAATTTGTAGAAAGCCAGGCAATGTTTTTATAGATGGCAAGTATCAGCAATGGTAAGAAAAATACCAAATTTTCCTTCCTTAAGGAAGAAACACATGATTAAAGAAGCAACTTGAGTTATTTGTTTTGTAAGAAGGAAGAGTAAATGCTTTATATGGTTGAGGCAATGTGATTTCCAAAGTTTGTAGCACACTTCAGATACAATATGTGAACACAATATTGGTATGTGGTACTGCACTTCAAGAAGCACTTCAAATAACCAATGTTGACTTGAGAAAATCTTTTTTGTTATTGCTGTATAGTCCAAAAAGCATTTTTTTTCAGAAAGCTATTATGTTTAAGAAGCAGATGCTAAACTTAAATGCTCATGACAAAGTATAAAATGAAAATTGCAGAATTATTAGAATGCAAAATTAACCATATATGTTTTTAATATTTACACAATTCTTATTCATGTAACAGACTCACCTTAACTTTCATAGATATATGAATGTATCTAAGGCTTTGTAAGAGCATTTTCTTAATAGACAGCTGCTGCACATGAATGAAGTTTTATAGACCCCATGTTTTATAATAGGCCAATGCGGACTAAGAATGTAAAAAAAATTATATGGTCCATCAATATATACCCTTAGATCTGACCTGATATTTAAACAGTTTTTAAAACAGTATGCAATAGAATAGAATTTTTATTCTATTTTGATAGCATTTTTATTTTATTTTTTTTAGATTAAAAAACCCCAGATGTACATGGGAGGGCTTTATTTTTCACAGCTATTATTATTGTTATTATTATTACTACTATTAAATTCTTTTATTCAGCAGATAAAAATGGCAGTTATTTTAATATAAAACTCTATCTATTCCGAGTACATCTGATGACAGTAATTGCCTTCATGGTCATGAGTCATATCAAAAATTAATTTTTTTCATAACTGTGAAATTCATTCTCTTTAACTGAATTACAAATACTTCATTTTAAAATAGACTTTACTTGGAAAATTTTTGTAACACTGCTCTGACTACCCACTCAATAGTTTTTATTAGTTTTGGGTTTAAAATAAGCATAGTGAAATGAAATTCAGAAATTAGTAAAATGAAAAGGTAATGCTGAAAGACAAGACTCCCCTGAGAATCCAAATAAAGATTTAACCTACTCTTTTTTCTTAGTCATTAAAGAGAGTATGATATAGCACACAGCACTGATAATCCTGTGTTGAAGGACTCTCTGGATTGTGCCAGGAACATTCTTTGACAATCTCATGAATTCTTAGCATCTCACTCTATAGCCTGTTGGGGAAAAAGAATCTTAACATAAAATCATTGAATTATATAGGTTGGAAAAGTCTTCCAAGATCAAGTGAACATGCTCCAGCACCTGTGTCCTTCTTGAGGAGACCAAAACTGAACACAGCTTCAGCACCTCAGTCACTGCCTCAGTCCTGCTGGCCATACTATTTCTGATATAGTCCAGGAAGCCAGTGGCCTTCTCCTCAGCCTTCTGTTACAGATGTATTTATAGAAATATTTTTTTAGTGTCTTTTGCAGTACTAAACATAGATTAATTTCTAACTGGACTTTGGACCTTCTAATATATTCTCTGGATAACTTCACAACCTGAGTGGCCTGTCCCTGCTTCCAAATTTCATAAACTCTCCTTTTTACTCTGAATTCTAGGCAAATCTGTTCAGCCAGGATTTATTCTTCCCTGCCATCTTGTCTTTTGGCACATAGGGACAGCAGGCTCATTCACCATTAGGATTTCCTTCTTGGAAAATGTCTAGCCTTCCTAGACTTCTTTGCCCTTTATGACTGCCTCCCAAGGAACTCTCTTAATCAGTCCCTTAAACAGTTCAAACTCTGGAAGACCAAGGTGACATTTCTGCTGGCACCTCTTCGTACTTTTCCAAGGACCCAAACTCTAATTTCACAATGACTCTGCACCCAATGGCCTCCAACAACCACATCACCCAACAATCCTTCTCTGTTCACAAAAGGCAGGTCCAGCACCTTTCCTAGCTGGCTGCCTCAACAGCTGTGTCAGGAAGTTTTCTTCCATGCACTCCAGGAACCTCCTGGACTGTTTCCTCTCTTCTGTATTGTATTTTCATATTCAGTAAACTGAATGTGCAAAGACTTGACCAGCTAGCTATACAGCAAAAGTTGCATTTACTTCACAAGGCCTGGATTTTGCTCATTGTGTCTAAAACCACCAGTAAAAGCTATTCAGGGCCTTGGTTAACCATTGCTAAAAATTATGGAACCTCTCAGTAGGGTCATTTCAGAAAAAAAACATGTCACAAATTAACAATTGCTTTCTGTGTTGAATATATTATGGTAATTGAACTGTCATCACAGTGTTGTCAGTATGCATCTGTGTCTAATTGAATTTCATTTCATTGCGGTTTTAGCCCTAAAAAGTATGTGAAAAGCCTTTCTTAAAGGAGTGGGGGGACTAGGGGATGGTTTCTGTACCTTTTGGGGTTTTTTGGGGGGCTCTTGGAAGGGGGGGTTGGGGTATAGCTTTTTTTGGGGGGGGGGAAGTGTTTGTTTGTTTTGGTGTGAGATGTAACCAGGAACACCTTAAATGAAAAAACAGAATATTTAATAAAATTAGCCACATAGTTATGAATTTCAAGGGACTTTGGGGTTTAGCTGATTCTTAAATTGATTTTCCTGTCACTAATACTAGCATTGATCCAAATGGGAAAAATTTACTTACAATTTTCCATTGTAGATCATTTTAAAAGAGTTATGTAGTTTTGGTCTGAATACCACATGCAATAATTCATAGCACAGCAATCCATATGCTACACATCTCTGTTAATCTGTCAAGTGAAAATGTTAAAGCAGGAACAGATGAGAACGCTAGATTTATTGTGACAATGTATTTTGGATTCTTTCTTTGCTTTTCTCACCTAAAAACTACTACATTCTGGGTATTATTCTTGGGTAAATACTTGCTTTTCTCACCTAAAAACTTCTACATTCTGGGTATTATTCCTAGGTAAATACTTACTCATTACTTCCTGTTCCTTCCTGTTGAAAATTGGTCTACTCTCACCAAGACTCTCAGTAGAGACTGTCCAAATTACTAGTTAAGTATTCATTGTAAGACATTCTTTGAGTAAAGCAATACCTCTAAATTCTCTAAATCTCTAAAGAAACATAAATTAATTTAGTAGATGGTAAATATAAAGATAAGTCTGAAGGGGAATAGATCAGAAAGTATTGTGGTTATTGCTTTAAATTCTTGTTACAAATTTAAGCTACAGAGAGGTGACATACCACCAGAAGAAATTTTTTGGCTCACTCATGTAGCCAAAATTACTTAACTTTTAACTCTGAGTTAAAAGCCTGAGTATTGGTGGATTCACATCAGTGGTTGTATCTGGCAGAAGTCAGAAGGGCACACATGTATGTGGGTCTCTAGCTCAAGCACCTAACCAGAGCACTGGTTGTTGGCTTGTCTTCATCTTTGCTGAGTTAGTTGAATTTAGGACACAGTCTAGACTCACACACTTGCCCATGAGCTTGAAAACAGTCCTGGTGTTCCCAGAATGTGTGAATCCCAAATGTCTAGTCATAATCACAAGTGAGAGTGGTCAAAATTTCTATTTTGTGAAACTTATTTATGGTTGTAATATGAAGAAGGAAAAAAAAAAATCCCACTAATATTTTATTATCAAGCAGATTCCTGTTCTAATATAAAGTTAAACTTGCTATAGGTGATGTGAAGCAAAGAGGGTACATGTCTGTCCTTGCAGAAGTTACCCAAGAAGTCTTCTCTTGCCTATCAGAAACCTGTAGGATCCTGCACTTCTTCCTGTCATGGCCAATGTTTGGGTTATTCATTTTTGTTAAAAATGTAGTTCTTCTCATTATTTTCAGCTCAGCCTCTGTTTGAGGAGACAGCAACATCCTAAACAAAGAGATAAATAGGGTCTTCAGGGCTGGTCTTTCTGAACTGCTTGTCACCATGCAGTGAAATTAACAAGGCACATGTTGACAGTTTCGATTCTTCACTCAGCATTTCACTAAGCCATTCACTTATCAGGTACTGATATGCCTGATTAAGACCCATTGCAGTTCCTGTGATGACTTTTAGACATACCTTCGCTTTTCCATCCATCAAGACAGTGAAGCTGTACTTCCACGATCACCACTTAGTTCCTTATCAGTCAGTCATGGCTGTGGGCTTTATTAATGCAAAATAATTCTCTCATCCTCTTGTCTCCTGACATCACTTTCCCCTCCAGTTTAATGGTGGGAAGCAATGAAGTAGCAGTACAGATATAGTGTGTGTCAGATAATCGTGGTAGCTACCAGGCAGTCAGATCATCAGACCTTTCACAGAAGGAAATAGAATTACTGATATGAGAAGGCTGATATCAGATGAAGATGCTTTGTCTAGAAGAATCAAAATGAGCTTTTACAGGTTAGGAAGAAAGCTTATGAAAGTACACACTAGAGAACATCTATAAGCTCGCTGAGGAATATAAATAGAAAGCAAACAAATAATGAAACCAAATGTCAAGATTTATACACAAATTGTTAGCAGCTTTATGAAGCCTACCTATGTGGTGATATTGGAATATTGATTTATATCCATTTCACAGCCATTTTTCTTGACTTTTTTTTCAACTAAGTAAAGCTCTTTTTCGAACTCTTAGCATTAAAGGCATACTTAAATATTGGTTGTTACTAGAAGTACATATTTCTGGATAAAAAAGAAGACAACAGAATATTAAATTCCATTTCAAATTCTCAGAAATTAGAAAATTCTGAAATTAAGTCTATTAAGTAATGGTTCTGGGTCCATTCATTACAATTAATCACATAAGCACATAATATTCCATTTTAAAACAGTGATTTTAATGTGCATGATGTAAACACAGTTTTTTAAAAAGTCATTTTTGCTCTTCATATTTTAAGATATCAAAATGAGTTTGGTATAGAGAATGTCCATATTTTCATGAATATTACAACTTGTATATTTTCATGGATATTTCAGAATCCAGGCCTTCTAGTAATCCCATTTTATCTTGCACAAGGTTTATTCATACCACATTTTTATGACTAGAGTAGTCCATGACTGAAAGATTTTACCCAGTGGAAAGGACTCATTCTGGAGCAGGTCTTGGAGGACAGCAGCACATAGAATGGACCCATATTGGAGAAGCTGGTGGAAGACTGTATCCCCATTGGTGATTACACCCTACTTCATGGAAGAGCCCCAGTGTTGGAGGGGAAGAGTATAAGTAGGAAGAGCAGAGAAGAAGGTGATTTTTGAGCTGATGGCAACCCCCATTCTCAATCCTCCAGTGCCACTCAGGAGGCAAAAAGAGGCAGAAGAATTGTGTGTGAAGTTAAGGCAGGGAAGATAGCAGGAAAAGAAGGGGGACACAGGTGAAAAGTGGGTTTAATTTTGGTTTTATCCTATAAATCATATTATTTTGCAAAGTCAAGAATGTTTTGCCTAAGACAGTAAATGGGGAGTAAATTCCCTCTCTTTATCTCATTCTATGGACTTTTTCTGCCCCTGCTGAGGAGGGAGAAGTGATCAAGCAGCCTGGCTGGCACCTTGTGGCAGCAAACCAAGGGATCAGTAGATTGCTGCTCAAAACTAAAGGGCAACAGGTTGTCTCTAAAAGCAAAATAGGTCAATCGATCTAACTAAGCCTGGTAATCCTCCATCTAATTTGGTGAGTTTCACTAATTGATTTCCCTTAACTTTTTTTTTTCTGGTCATGATATAACACATAGAAAAAAACATTTATAGATCTGCATCAGCTCACAGAATCTTGGGCTACAATATTAGAAAAATGATAACAGGCTGCATAAACTTCCCTTAGGAAAGGTTTAGGACATCTGATCCCCTTGAAGAGGTGAAAAGATGATCTCTGAAGCTTATTTTCAGCTGTGTTTTCTAAGATTTTTGGAAATCAAATGATAACATCCATTTGTATGAAACAATGGTTTCAGAAGGTCAGTGAAAGCCTAAAAGTGAAGATATCATCACTGGTGAATGATATGACTACTGAAAATCTAATCTGCAGCCTGCCTGCAACTCTCCAGCTCTTCTAAGTGAACATTTTTATTTAATTTTAGCTACATTTTACTTTCAAAACTCAATTCACTCACAGTTAAGTAGCTCACATTCTAGGTTTGTAAATAGCTTGTCTGGTAAATGCGGGAAAGATGCTGGCAGCAAGCATCCACCTTCAGTGTTTTGATTAGTTCCGTTTGGCTTGTATCATCAGTTGACTGAATGTGAGATTGTGCACATTAGATGGAGTAATGTCTTTATGGTGACTTGGCAATTATTTAACCACTACATTGTACCCCAAACTCCATCTTTCTCAGATAAATAAAACAAATCTGTCATTATCCATCCAGAGTAGGAAGGAATGATTACCGCATGCATATAATTCATAGAAAGACATAATAACATACTTTTAATATGCTTCGGGTTGAACTTGCAAATGAACATCCTGCTGTGGAAAAAAACTCATACAGACATTTTGGTTTTCAGGAAGCATTGCTGTTCAAAAATGCTCAGAGTCTGTTGGATCTTGTAGATATTCTGAGTCTCTAAATTGGGCCCCACATACTGATATCAGTAGAGGGAAGGAGAGGATGAATTCTGTGTGTTTTCCTGCAAAGCATGCAGAGCTATTCGGTTACTTGTAAAATACTGGGATTTTTTTTCAAGGGGTGGACAAACTATTTCCTCAAAATTTCTGGGCAGAGGGAGACAGACCATGACTTCTGATATGTCACAGCAATCAGAACTTGACTCTTAGTATTTCTCTGTGCTGAAATGATTTGCAAAAACAAAATTCTGGGTAAAATTTTATATTTTTATTATATTTGTATGTTGACCTAGTTGAATTTCAAAGGATCCTTTCAAATAACCCATTCCATGATTCAAGGATTTCAGAAGTATATTCACACCTTTTGTGAATTCCTTTGCAGATAAACCCTCAGCTTGAGCCAGGAAGGTGTGCTGGTTCTTGGAAATCAGGCAAACAGGGATAGTGACTCTGTGTCACTGAGACACCTGATTTGTAGCTGAGCGGCAGTGCTCACCTCTGAAATATCTAATCACCAAATGACGAGAGGAAGGAAGACTGGATTAATCACCAAAATCAGGTGATTAATTCGGTGTATGGGGAGACTGACATTTCAAATTTGATGAGTAAGTAGGGTAGTGAGTTTAGTCCTGTCTCTTTCTTGTTTTCCTTCATTTTTACATGCATTCTCAGGCCATGACTAAAGTATTGGTTGCAATAACTTGGGGTTCATAGAGTACCAGTCCAAACGCAGAAACTATTTTCTGAGATACATCAAGTGTTCATTCTAAAGACTGAGTGCTGAAAGAACTATTCATTCTCTACATCAGGTTAACTTATCTGGTCCACTTTTCATCTGCCTACTGAGTTTATTAGGATTTCATAACTTAAAAGGAGTTTATTTAATCAATTAAGTCAGAATTGGCCACAAAATGTTTAAATAGTTCTTATCCTTCCTTTTAAGCCATTGTGACAAAACAAGACAGATGAGTACTAGAAAAACAAATCAATATTTTTAATAATCTTTTAAAAGACAAAATTCTTCAAAAAACCTTTGGAGTCTCTACCAAGCTATAGCTATTCAATCACTGTGTGTAGGTGGGCTCCTAGGCTGTGCACAGGCTTGTTGAAGACATACAGACATTACCTGTGCTTCACAATTCTCCTTGTATGTATTTGCCTGGAGGATTGGCACTGTGTCTCATGTCTTTGAGAAATGCAAATGTTTTTTGGGGGAGGGGAAGAAGAAGGAAAAAAGCGAGGGTATATTGTTGTTTGAAAACTTAAAAATCTGGCAGCAATATATTTCCCTTTTTGTCAGTGTTCATTTTAATGCATTTCTGGAGATGTGGCAGCAAATTAAAGTCAGAGAGAAATCAGTGCAGTTGGAAATATTTAATTTTCACAAAGTGGAAGCACTGGGCTCCCGTGGAGTCCTAAAGCCTGAAGCTAATATATAGTCCCCAACTTCGCTTTCATTTAAGTCATTGGCAAAATTCCCATTGACTTCAAGTGAAGTAGCATTGGCCCAGTTTCAAAAAAAGGAGTATTATTAGGTTTAACATTTTATACCTACAAACATAAAGAGCAGTCTTAACATTATCGTGATTGAGAATTTTATTTTCAAAAGCATTTGACAGTATAGTCAAACAAAGAAATGTAGCTTATCTTTTAAACTTTCAAATTGCTAGGTTGAGCAAATCGGGAACTGCTTTCAATTAGATAATGCATTGAAAAGTATCAGGACAGAATTGCCTTTGACAGAGAAGAAATACTGTATTTATCTCATTGTAGTCCATTCATTGGTTTATGGCTCCAGAATCCTCAAGCAAATATCATAAATCCACATGACGTCCTTGTGTGTTCTAGCAGATGTTGCATTTGAGTCTCAGAGTTAGCTGAAAGATGTGTTAAAACTCATGTAACCAGGCAGCTTCCTGTCAGCCACTCATCTGAGAAGTCTCAGAAGCTCTAGTAACTACGTGAGGTTTCGGATGAAACTACGCACCAGAAATTGGCCCCAGATTTGTCCACTACAGAGGAGAAGCCCATGTGAAGTACAGCTGAAATCTCCCACAACAAGCTAATCAAAAATGCTTTTGAGATTTCTGACATTACAGCTGTGAAAAAAAAAAAAAAAAATCAGTTTTAAGGGCATGTGTGCAAATACCAGAGCTAAGAGTGTTGCCAGGATTAAGGCTGCTCTAACCAGCTGTCTGGCACTGTTCACTGAGTGATGGAGTTTCTCAGACATTGTCCTACCTGCTGCATCTTGGGGAGGTTGCACAAGTGGCAACATGACAGACACTGTGCTGCAAACAAAAGGGCAAAAGAGTGTGTGTGCTCTGAGGACAGGGAATTGGATCATGTTTGAGTGTAGGGACAGTTCAGCAGGAGAGAGGAGGGGACTGCATGAATCCTGACCCCTGTTTGACGGCTCCTCTGGAGGTTGTGCTTCTTTGAGGCTCAGGTGCAGACTCCAGAGGTGTGGGACTGTACAGCTGGGTCCATGGTAGCAGCAAGCAGCAATGACTTCATCACAGGGAATGGCTTGGCTAGATCAGGCATGCCTGGTTCTCCAGTATCTTCATAAAAATGGCTCTTAGAAGCCACTTCTTCCCCAGTCTGCCATGTGGAGCCTCTGGTGTCTGTTTACCTAGTGTTCCTAGCTGTAATGACTTGCTTGGGGTACAGCTGGGATCAGAGGATCCTGTATCCAGAGGATGCCTTCTTCCCTACACCAACATGCTGGAGATGGTGAAAGAATGGGCTCTGAGGAGTCAGTCAGCCAGGCTCTAACAAAAAATACACTAATATTTGAACTGTTCTCTTCCTCTATGCCTTAGATGTTGATTGGGCTTTGTTTGTTCAGTTGTGTATAAGATTTCTATGGTGTGTTTGATTTCCTTTTGTGCTACTGAAATAAAGGAAACAGAAAACTCAAAGGCAGTCAAGAGTAGGAATGTTATATCCTAACTTCTTAGAGCTAAGGCATTTCAAAGAAAGTACTGTGAGAAGCTTTAGATGATGGCTTGTGTACTGCATGGGCCAAAGTGTGAGCAGGGACTTGGGCTGCCAAGGGTTACAAATTCCCTGTTTGTTTTCACAGAGATGGGGAAGGAATGACTTCCCACTTTCAGAAGAAGTGTTCAGGCACCTGATGTGTAACAGGTCTGCAGGGCCTCTAGCAGTCATGAACAGATACTTAACGCTGGCCATGAGACTACAAGAGTATGAAAAGTCCTCAGAATTTGCTTGTTTGCCATTAGGAAGAAATAAAAAGTATTTGTCTTATAATCGGATGATCAATAAACAAGTTTACTGCAACATGCAAACTTCCCAGCACTTGCAAGTGGAGTTCAAATGGACAGGATTGAGTGACTAGTGATAGTAACAATAGCTAAAAAAGTGTATGGTTTGTGAAAAAATAAACCCTAGTACTAGTAGCTGGAAGAACATGATCATATTTACAATATGAAAGATGAATATCTTCATCCACTGCTTTCTAGTACAGCAATTGCAGATGTTACTCTAAATGAAGAGAAATTATTCTGCTAATTTTTGTACTGACAAGCCCATTCAAATAAACAATAACTGCAATTTACCATGTATCCAGAATAATTCTTCTCAGAAAACTTCAACAGAGAGCAGTGAATCTTTCCTTAATCCATCTGTTTTCATGTTTGTTTATCATAATACAGAGGGGTCATGTGCTGAGTAAACAGGTTGTTTTAGAAAGTTAATAACTCCTGAGTTATTTGTTGAGACTTGGTGCCTAAACAAACACAGACACATAAATGAGATGGTTCCCAGGTGGGACCACGACTATATAACTCAGTTTATCCACAAAAGATAAAACTCTTGTAAAGAGTTATTTTTATTTCAGAGTATTATGGCAAATAATTTTAATATCTATTTTCCAAGGCTTGGTTTCTTCCACTAAATGGGGTGTTTTGTCACTGAACCAGACACTGAATGGCCAGAGTCAGACTATTAAAGAAGTCTAAAATCAGTTAATGCAAGGTGAGTATTTCTGAATGTTTCACAACATTATACACTTTTAAAATGTACATTTTGAAGTATATCTGTAGCTTCCTGGAAGTATTCAGTGCCTGCAATAAGGGGTGAAATGCCAGGGTGAGATCAACTTTTTTTTTTTAGTTAAAAGTGCATAATTTCTTGTTGACACAGAGTGTAACTACTAAGAAATCCTTGACAATTGTCTTTGAGATTACAGATCTTTCTTTAAACATCAGTTTTAAATGCTGTCTCATTATCTACAGTGGATGCACTTACCATTCTTTTTATAGCAACCATTTTTCAAATGGCTTTTGAGTCAGTGCCTCACTCCAGTAGCCATTGTCTCTTTGAACACTCTATTTTGCCTGGTGTCTAAATTGCTGACTACCCCAGATCTAGAAGATGAATTACTGCAATGAAAAATATTTAAACATCAAAATGGCTGCTGTCTTTGATAGAAACTCTGTTTAATATTGGAAGTGGCCTAGGCTAGACATTCCCAGTATTAGCAATGCATTAGAGAAATCATAAATGCATTTACCATTTAAAATGTTAAATACTACAGAGCTGGGATAAATGCATCAGAAAATACAGTGTGTAACTTCCTTACCTCTCTCTCTCTCTCTTCTCTTTTTCAAGAACTGTTGTTTACACTGATAGTCCCTGTGTTGATACAGAAGTTATGCTACCTCTGCTGGTAAATCTGGCTATTTTAATCTGTTTGTATGTTTATGTGTTGATACAGCAAAAAATGTGCTTGGTACATCCTCTGGTGGCAACACTTGGAAACATCAGCTGAGTGTACAAAAAAACGGACTCTAGTTTCTGCCTTTGTGTATTAGAGCTGCTTTTTCCCTCTTTAGGCAGAGGAAAAGTAGTGGGCAAGAGTGTTCAAGAGGAGCTGCTGAAGAACAGAACACCTTCATCCCAGGCTGGGCTACCCCAGGATGGAGTTACAGAGCTGCTCACCACAAGAGTTCAGAGGGCTCATCACATGATCATCTTCTTTTTCACCCCTCCAAGACATCCTGGCACTTCAAATTGTTGTTTTTATGGAGCAGAAGCAAAATTGTGGAAGAGGTTGGTTATGGGGTTTATTTTCTCATGCTCAAGGAAACTCTTTTGCAGAGCAGAGCATGCCCAAGCAGCTCTTTTGAAGCACTGGCAGTCAGACCAAGTGGTAAAACCCCATCCCCAGGAGGAAGGTACAGGTGACCTGTGTATTTAATACAGGACTATTGAAACAGTTTCCACTAGGATGGATGAGCCTGACTGAGTAGAAGAGGAGAGCCTGGCCTTTGAGAACCAGCACCATGAGGTCCCCTCACCTCTCTCTCTGCTTCTTCTTACCAAAACGCCCAGGCAAAACTCCACTGCTAGAAGCCAATGAGCTTCTTGATGTCATGTATGGATTAATAATGTACACAAGGAATGAAGGAAGAGCTATGAAATAGGTGTGAAATCATATTAATTTTAATTTGGCTATGACATGATCATTTGAAGAGCATGTGTAAATAGCTCTTTTTCTGATCAGGAGGTTTTCTCTTTTATCCAAAACATGGTTATTTTTTTTTCTTCCTTTTTTCCCTTTTAACTTCAGGAGATGGGCAACATGCAAGAGGTTTTACTGTTCTACTTTTCCCACCAACAACAAAGGGGGATTAGTTACTGTTTAATCAGATTCTTTAATACCAAGATTTGTTGATGAGGCCCATGAAATTAAGTTCTGAAGATTTTGTGATTCAACAGAGTTCACATTGCCAATGTCAAATTTCTGTCTACGGAGGTAAGCCCTGTGAGGGAGGCATAGAGGTCAGGAAAGAGGGACATCAGGAACCACCAGGAGGTGATACCAGCTAGAATCAGTGGCATCTGGTCATCACCTGCTTCACAATCCTCAGGTGAGATCTCTGCACTACACAGATGACAGACACAACAAAACTAAGAAAAATTTCTGGTGCAGAAAATAGTGGAGATGGGAACCAGGCATTCTTCAGATGATAGGACTGTCAGCAGAGGCAACACACAGCTTTAAGGCAGGTAAAGAGCTATTAGGCACAGAACAAATTTCTTATCAAATTGTCACTGCCTGAGGGTACTGCCAGTGCTGTCCCTTCCCAGGGATGTGCCTGATATGGGACAGTGTGCCCTGGTGCCCTGGGCTGCTCCTGGACGAGATGGTGGGACAGGAGCACCTGCCAGGCTCAGCCCTGCCACCCCAGAGAGCTCCCAGCCCTCATGGTTCCCTTCTGCATTGTCATACCGTGGAGAACCCATGAGGCATGGGGACAAGGCAGGGAGACATAGTCACTGCAGCAGAGTGCAGTTAGCCCAGAGGAAAAGTTTTCTACACAGATGGGGAAGGCTCACACAGGAAGGTCTCTAAAGCAAATTATACATATACCCATCAGCCACTCTTGCCTCAGTGCTGGGATAGGACAAGACATGGCAGCTCAACATGCCTGTGTTTTTAAAGCAACAAGAGGCTCATGTACAGCAAGGGGAGACCTCCTCTGGGAGCGTATGCTCCTGCTGAGCCTGCTTCAAGGTGCCTCCTTGAAGTTAACCCAAGTAGGGCACATAGAAGGGTGGACAAAGCTTTTTTTCTTGCTACCCCTTTATATCTGTCCTTCAGTGAATTAGGAAGGACCAAGCAGCTTCATTACGTCCTTTCAGCTCAAGACATGAGCACCTAGATGCAGCAGTGAAACTTCAGACCTCTGTCACAGCCATTGGGGTGGCCCTGCCTTTGTCTCACAAAGCAAATGTGATCTCACTGCAGGTACCCTTGAGTCCCATACATTTCTAGCTGTACCATCAGTCCTTTCAAGAGACAGACAACATAGTTAGGCAGAAGCAATTCCATTTTGTAGTAACTTTCTGTGAATAATCAATATTTAGTGCCTGCAACTCTAATACTGAATTATTTATTTGAGAATTTAAGTATTTGAAAAAATATCAAAGCCAGTTGTATGCTGGGCTGCATCAAAATCAGCAGGGCCAGTGGGTCAAGTAAGGTGATTCTGCCTCTATACTCCATCTTTGTGAGATCCCACCTTGAGTACTGCTTCCAGGTCTGGGGTCCCCAGCACAGGAAGGACAATGACCTGTTGGAGCAAGTCCAGAAGAGGCCATCAAAATGATCAGAGGGATGGAGCACCTCTCCTGTATGGAAAGGCTCAGAGAGTTGGAATTACTTAGCCTGAAGACTTCAGGATGACCTGCTTGCATCTTCCATTACATGAAGGAAGCCTTTAAGAAAGTTGGAGAGAGACTCTTTACAAGAGCATGCAGTGATAGAACAGGTGTAATGGCTTTAAACTGAGGGTAGGTTGAGATTAAATATTAGGCAGAAATTATTTTCTGTAACAGTGGTGACTGGAACAGGTTGCCCAGGGAAGCTGTGGAAGTCCCATCCCTGTAAATGTTCAAAGCAAGGTAGGATAGGTCCCTGAGCCACCCAGTGTAGTGAATAGTGTCCCTGCTCATGGCAGGGGAGCTGGAACAAGATGACCTCTGAGGTGCCTTCCAACCCAAGCCATTCTATGAATCTATACTTATTCAAACTGCATTACTAGAAGGGTAAAGTATTAGTTACTCTGAGTACTAGAATATTTTACTACAGGCCTGCCTAGAAGGAAACTTGTGCAAATATAAAACAAACATGATAATCAGGCAATAAATAACTTCCAGGCCATCTCCTACTACTCAGAAATGACTTGGCTGAACTGGTATGTAGGGAATAGGTCCTTAACAGAGCTTTGAAGACATGAAGTATCTGGACCATCCCTACTGATTGTCCATTACCTAAAAAACATAATTTTTGTATAAAAACCACACATTCTGAGATCTGTGAGTCAGGAAAAGAGAACAGCCACATTTGTCCTTGAGCTGGAGCTGAAAAACTAACAGGAGTGAAAAAAAACAGGAAACTTATTTCTGGGAGGTGATGTTTGAATGTGCACAGAAGTAGGTTGTTTACTAGATCAAAAACATTACTTTTTTTCATTTTTGGAGAAAAGCGTAAACACTTTGGCCAAATCCAATCATTCTACCATCAAATGCAATGAATCTTATGCAATGAAGTCAGTACAAAGATATGAACATTGTTCACAATAAGTATATGTTTTTTGTTTTTAGTCCTCCATATTATCTATTATTTAAAACCTTACAAAGTAATAAAAAAAAACTTTGTCACTCAGTTCATCCACAAAGAGATGTCCCCATTGGTAGTCTTGTTTGGCTCTTCATTTAAGATCTGTCATCTGATTTCAGTGTCAGGAAAGATTCTGGATTTATTTCCATCAATTTGTGCATCTGTCTTCCTTATCTTCTCACTCAACTGCCCCCTAATTGTATACCTGGTCTGCAGGTGCATGAATGAACAGGAAAAACTTTCATCTCATAAAGTTCAGAGTTCAGTACTGGATTTCCCCTGCCAGGAATGGAGGAGCTTTTCCTTAGGTTGCTCTCTTTTGCAGCAGTAGGGGTGAATGGTACTCTCCTAGACCACATCTCAATGCTCTGTGTGTCTGAGGCACAAGCCCTGGGTGTGCCCAACCTGTAAACTCTTTTCAAGTATGCTCTGACTCCAGTGGCCAAATGCTGATTTCAGCTGTCAAGCAGCAGGCAATGGAATTAGCCAGTGTGGCAACCACCAGCCCCAGCTGTCTCTTATCCATGGCTGGTGCCTTACTCCTCAGGGCGTCAAGCCAAGACCTAGGCTGAGGATGGGAGTTTCTAAGCTAAGAGGTTTGCCAAGGTTCTGTGTGAAAGTGTGATTCTATGTACAAATCCCAGACACGTGCTTCCCAGATGATGTGTTGACTGTGTCGCTCAAACAACATTGTATTACTGGACGCTTCACATATTTTCTGCCATGGGGCCTTGATATTACAGGACGACAGAAGGATATTGAACACATTGTGGATTAATTAAGGAAATTTTATTGTCTGGGTCACTCAAGGATCAGGTAAAATTACCCAAAGGGCTCTTTCTGGTCTTAATAGCAGGAAGTTCATTACTTTGCTGACATTAGTGTTACTGAGGCTGTAAATAGACAAGATGGTAAACCTGTTTTAAGATGCCTATTACAAGATCAAAAACCCTGTGGCCATATGACACAAAGCACTAAAACAACTTCAGTCTGTCAGTTCAAATTTGTTCCAAATATTTTGAATTCTTAGTACAACTTCAATCTGTCTTGACAGATCAGTTTTTAGCTTATCCTGCCCACTCTAATTTTATGCCGAATACACATCATCTGTTTACCCACAGTTGGGATAAAGCCTGGCATATATCCATATACTGTACTCTGGCTAATTCATCAGAAATATGCCCGTGCCTCATTCAGATTGGATTTGTACCACAGGCTGATCCAGGAGCACACAGATCTCATACAGTGGAAGCACAGCCCACGTGAGGCCTGTTGACAGAAATGGTATGTGACAGAAAGAAACTAGGAGGAAAGTAAAAAGTATAAAAGCTGGAGGAAAGCTGATGAACAAAAAAAAGAGACGTGACTTGAAAGGGAGATAAATAAATAAATAAGCATAGCATGTGAAACAAAGTATTTGAAAACCACACAAACACTGCAGGTGTTGCAAATATGGTTACACATAGTGCCAGATGTAAAACATTGAGAATACAGATGAAAAGCAACTCAAGATGAGGCAGAAGGTGTTGTAGTATGTTTATTCAGTTCTGTTATAATTGTTAGTATTTCAGCTGTTTGGTATGTTCCTGGTTCTCCCCCATTTACTGCTTTGGTTGGTTCCATTTGTCTGTTATGTAAACCCCTCCCAGTTTTCCTGAATGTTCCCTGTCAATCACCTTTATCCTGCCCCATCTCCCCATCCATCATCGTAAACCCACCTCTCCTTCCAGCTCTTTCCATGTATATCATCCCTTCCTCGACACGTTATTGGTTGTTATGTTATGTTCCAGCCTTCTTTGTATCCCCATTGGTCCCTGACATTGTAACCTCCTCCCCTTACCCCTCCCTCTGCGAGCTCCAATTGGACCCTGGACTGTGCCCGCCCCTGAGATAAAACCCAGTGCGCAGAGGTGCTCGGGGCTCTCTTCGGTCCTGAATTCTCCTAGCCCAGACCCTTGTGCTCATTCCCTCCCCTGAATAAACCTTTTCCTGGGAAGTACAGCCAAGTGACTCTCCTCCTTCCTTTTGCCATCACCCACGACACCTGATTTGGCAGAGCCCGGCAGGATTCAGTGCTCTGAAGGTTCTGCAGTGGGATCGCCTTTCCCCTGCAGTTCCCCACTCCTGGCGACTGCCCGTGCTGGAGTGGCAACATAGAGCTAGCCCGGAGCTCTGGTGCAGCCAAGGGCAGTGTCAACAGAAAGAATCTAGGAGGAAAGTAAAAAGTATAGAAGCTGGAGGAAAGCTGACGAACAAAAAAAAGAGACGTGACTTGAAAGGGAAGTAAATAAATAAATAAGCGTAGCATGTGAAACAAAGTATTTGAAAACCACACAAACACTGCAGGTATTGCAAATATGGTTACACATAATGCCAGATGTAAAACATTGAGAATACAGATGAAAGGCAAGTCAAAGTGAGGCAGAAGGTCAATGCAAGCTTCTCAGCTTGATGAAGGAATGACTGGGTGAATTTCTGTGGTCTCTTTTATGAAGACCAAGTGTAATGGAGTGTCGTGGTTTAAAACCAATAACTAAGAAAATTACTTATTTCTTGCTGTGAGATATGGATTAGAACAAGAGCAAAACAGGCATAAAACTTAAAAGGAATAAACAAAGTTTATTGACAAACTACGATAATAAGAACACCAGAATAAACTTCCAGAAAAAACATTTTCATCCCCTATCTACCCACTATTCCTTTGTTCACACGACAACAGAGACAAAAACTTTGGAACTTAGATGGTTAAAACAGTCACAATTCTTGCTACAGTCTTTTCACCAGCCTTTGTAGAGAAACAGAAGTTTCTTCCTGTTAATTTATGGAGTTTCTCACAAGAAAACTAATTTTGTTATAATTTTCCATTGCCCTGATATCAGCTGCCCAGAGCTGCTGTTATCAGAGCCCACCCCTCCCATTTTTACATCACCCTGAGGTGTATATTATGGGCCATGAGTCTAGGGATAGCATTTTTAAGGATGAGTATTCAAAGGCAAAAAGGTCTTCTTCATCTGTTTCTGTGAACTTCACTAGACATTAGTTTTCTCATTGCCTCTCAAGGCTTCAAATCTCCCAGCACTTCACTATACCATAATTACTCAAGTTTACACTTTGAACACTTTATTCCTCCCTAGATACTTATCATGAATTAAAGGAGTTCTTTTCAGGACTTCATTGTCCATCTCCACAGTTTTAACAGAAAGATATTTCAGCTAAATTAAAGC
>NC_031769.1:114457149-114491171 GCF_001522545.3 Parus major
AAACAAAGAGAACCAAGAGAGCTCTGGTTTTACACTTTAAGCTAGGGTTCACAAGTTGATCCCACTTTTCAATGGCCTAAACTGCTGTCAATTCTCAGCAATGACCGATAATTGGTCAGGAGAAAAGACTCCAGGCAGTTCCCAGAAACTTCAACTTTTCTTAAAGGTAAAGTAACTCCATGACATAGAGTGAACCTCTCCACTTTAATGTTGGTTGATCATAAGTAATTGCCAGTCACTGTGGTAGTGCAGTCTGGATTGCACACACAGTGTATTTTTGCCACAGCTCTAAAGGCAAGGCTGTGCTGTTGGGTACAAACCAGAAGAGTGTAATAAGAAAATGGGAGGACTCTGTCTGGAGAAGAGGGGAAAAATCTAATTAAAATCTAATGAAGACAAGAAGATATAAAACCCCACATGATCTCATTAAATTAGCAATTGAAAAGCCCTTCAAAGCAGATTTAGACTTGACTCTTATTCTTTCCTTACTCTAGCCAAATGTTTTCCTTTTACAGGTGCAGCTGCTTTGATTTGGGTGACAACAGTCCTACCTCTGCCTGTGTATGTCCACTACAGCTAAAATGTCTGCTGGAATTTTTTGCTGGAAAGGACACCATGTTTTGATTCTTTTTTATCATTCTTCTGGCTGCCAGGAAAAGGGAGAAGCATAAGGAAAGTGAGAGAAGAAGGGCGTTTCTTGACCTGATCTCTTGTTGCCCAAAACTGAATATATTTTGGTTCTTCCTTCTTAGAAATCGGTAAGAAAGAAGCATTATTTAAAAAATGTAAATTCAATCTCATCTATGCCCAGCTAAATTTCTTTCTATATGAAAATATTCCCAAAGTAATGCCAGATTGCTCTTTTTTTAACTGGCTAATTAGCAAGAGGAGCTGTATATTCAAGATCACAAAGTCTCTCCTATTAAGAGCTGGCAATGTAACCATATATTATCACTCTTCATTTACAGGACAATTGACAGATACTTCCTCAAAACACATTCCTTTTTCTTTTTTCTCTCTTTGGGAAATAAAAGAAACTACACAACAAAACAAATGTTGAATGCAGGTTGGTCTATACAGACACTGGAGGCTCGATGACAAGAGAAATTTAGCTAATATAACAAAAGCCCTAAAAAACAATACTAAAACTGATTAAACTTTAAAATCTCAGTAACTTAGCATATTCTACCTTAATTAAAACTTCATTGTAATTCAGAAAAGTTGTAAGAATGTCAAGAAGGGCACTTCCTTTTCTTGTAGGTGGAACAAAGACCCATCTTCCAAGGCCTTCATTGAATCCTTACTTTTAAAACCCTGAGATTGCCTCAAGACAAATCATTTTCACAAAATAATTTCAGGGGCTTTTTGAATTAAAAAAAGAAAAAAAAAAACAGTGAAGAACTGCCCAATATAGCATTCACATAAATAGCAACAGGATTCTGCTCTAATTCAAAAAGTAGGAATGACATTTTATCAATTCCTCCACTTCTTAAAAAGAGAAAAATTTCCTCATCAATCTGTTCCTAAGCTTCACAAATTTGACAATCACTATTAAGGACAGTGAAAGAATGCTTTTGCAGCTCGTAAATGCGGGAACCTATTGGATCTTCCTTTTTTGCTTTTGATTTTGAACCCAAATGAAAGCAGTGTGAAATGAGCTTAGTAGCCTTTTAGTGATTAAAAAGAAGTTAATTGAGATGTAACACCAATCACAATTATGGTAATCAACTCTAAAATAAGAATGAATCCTTAATATTAGATTCAATTTTGTTAATGAAAAACTGAATTTATGAGTTGTTAATTTGTTAACTAGCCTGGAGATGTAAAGAAGCATGGAAAGTCTTGAATACCACTTAAAACTTTTTTGGAAAGGGTGAATACTGTAATATCAAGTAGCACACAAAAAGTGTTTGTGCTCTGCAGTCACCGACTACTAAATGTGTTTGGGAAAGAATTCACAACAGCAAGGAAAGGTGGCAGATCAGAAGCAAGAGGAAGTTTTGTTTTGGAGCAGCAAATAAAAGCAACATGCCAAAGATATGAAGAGGCCTTTGGAGAGAGGAGGAAGAGCTCCAATTCAAGGGTTATAGGACACAGTTAATCTGCCTCTGTAGTGGTGCTCATTTGAGACCCTGCAGGTACTGCCTTGTGTAAACCAGTAATTTTCACAAGACTTCACAGACGTCACTAATTCCCATGAATTCAGATAAGAGGAACCTCTGAAGCTGTATCTAAACTCAAGCAGAATATGCTTTCCAGGCAGCAGCAAAGGCCCTGAAAGCACTGGAATTTATTTTTTTTCCCATCCTATTCTTGGCATTTCAGCACAGTGAGCACCTAGAAAGAGCTGCTGATCACTGTGCCTTGGGGAAACCCTGTGAGAAAAGTGTTTATGTCAAACAAGTCTGTAAAACTACTGCCCATGCAGAACACACTTAGTCTGGGCTGTCCTACAGTTCAGGAAAGACATGTCCTTGTTTTAACACTGTTATTACAAAACAAGATCTTGGGGGATATCTGTGGGCTCACAGTGCTCACAGCTCACCTTAGAGCTCTGATTCCAGTGAAATCAAACAGATGATGCTCCATTTTGCAAATAATAAGCAACAAAACACAGTGGGATTTCCTGAAGAACTGGAGTCAAACCAGCCCTGGGACTTACGGTGCTCCTAAAGTTACTGGTGGCCCTGCTGTATTTAATTTCTGGCATTTGTGAATTTTATCTGAATAGATGTGATCTTGACATATGGCCTAATCTGTTGTTTACTTTCAAGTTTTAACAGAAACCAGTCATTTCCATACACATATTTTTTATTGCCAAGTATCTCTTTGCCCACAGATCCCTCCTTGGACAAGGGGCATAGGTCAGAAAAAAATAGATGCCAAATTATGATACAGAGAGAGACATCTGCAGATACACATTTTCTTTATTTGCCTTTTATGCTGGGGAAACAAACCCTGCCTGAAGCTCTATAGTATGCAGACATCTAGTGGCTGGATAATATAATGCAATTAACATATCTTTACAGGACACCTGTAGAAATTGTGCCCCATCATATCATCATCTGAAGGCCTGATACCTTGGGTCTGTTGAAAACAGATTCTTTGGCTCTGCAAGAACTTTTTTTCATTCGTTGTAGCCCTAGTCACAGGTACTTTGAGATGCTCTGGCCTCATGTGTTTCTAGAATTCCATTTTAAATTGTGTGGAACTGGGGTGGTCAAAATGTAAAATCAAGAAGATTCAAAATGCTGCAGCCCATTCACTTAATCACAGCCTATAATTTCACACTGAGACTCATGCACTTGGTAATCATTAGTGGCTTCCCTGCCAAGAGCACACAGCTCTCAGATTCTTCTGTGTTTGTTTTTTATTTTTCTCTTGAGTAAACATCTCCTTATCTATATGAACTACTACATGTTTCTAAGCCATGAATAAATCTTTCAGCTACCTTTGATTTGCATTTTTTTTTCTTTTTTGCTTGGCCATGCATATGATTACCGAGCTAAAGAGACCAAGCCATTGTCAGTTTATAATCCAAGATAATGAAACTCACTTCAGACCTATAGTGCACCAAAAAGAAAAACCCTGATATCTTCACAACATGAGGTTAAACCACATTCTCTAGAACTGCTTTATACCTGCTATTTAAAATATTGCTGACATGGTGTATCATATCCAGCTGTATGTGTTCACTGACTTATCACAGCTTTCATCTGTTTCATGCTCACCACTGCCAGATGTTTACATGGAAGGCACTTCAGAAAGCACTGTTTGTAGTGTATATTTATACCAAAGCCTAAGGGAGGAAAAGAGTTTATGTCTATGTAAGATCATGTTGGTTTTGTCTTCATCTTAGACACAAACATCACCTTTAATAATAGGCACTGGAGTTGCTTATGTGCTTGAAGCTCCGGCCTTCTCGAGTGCTTTTCTTTAGAAAAGAATGGAGTTTGTGTTTTGACTTTATTTCTTTACTGTCTTCCATCTCAGGAGATGTGGTGGGGGTGGGAAGGTAACCCAGCACAGGGAATGCAGTGAACACCCAAGGTTTTGGATAAGGTTTGCTTTCCAAGGACAGGCAGCCAATTCCCTGTCACTGGTGGGAAAGGTGCAGGAGAGAAGCAGTCTCAGGGAATAAGGCTGGCTGGATATGGTTTCTGATCACTGATTTGGGAGTAGGCTGTGGGCTAGTCAGCTGGTGTTACACAACCCAGAATGGATCACTTCCAACACAAGCAAGTTGAGATGGAAATGGAAAAGGAATAATTCCAACCACATCCCTGCTAGTGAAAAGGACAGTTAAGGAAGTTTTTTATGCTGTTTTTCTTTGTTATTTTTAAGCTTTCTTTTTCTTTGTTATCCAAGGTTTAAACAGCTCATTGTGTACTTTATAGGGCAAGTTGTTTCCAAGTTTATATACTATTTCCCTTCTTTTACCCCATCTTCAGCTATTTCTCTGATATTTGGGGAGGGGAGGGCCTCTTTGTATCAAGATGATGTCAGGCTCTAGGGAAGGCCAAGAGGAAGCAAAAAAAGCTGCCACTGTCTCTGTAAACAGCATGGGAAGGCACTGGTGAGAAGCATTTGAAGATACTGAATGGAAGAATTACAAAAAAAATTACCCAGCACTGAAAAGCAAACCTTGCATTAGAAGTAATTATCCCAGCAAATCAGGGAGAAGACTTAAGAGGTGATTTGACTACTGAGTCAATGCAGGGTTTTTAATTTGCAAATAAGGCTAAGTTAAGGTATAACAAGTTCTCCTGGACAAGGACAACATGCATTGCAGGTCTACATGAAGAATCTCTCTCTGACATGGCTGATTGCTGTGTCCTTTTCTTAGAGCTGGCATCATACAGATAATCTGTGATCAGAGAGGAATCCTCACATTGTAGAGGGGAGAAGGCATATGCAAAGGGATTGTAAAGTTCTTTAATACACCTGAAGCATTCAAACAAGTACTGTAAGAGAAAGGCTCACAAGAAAGTGATTAATGTCTTCAGAGCAAGTCTCGAACAGCATTCAATATAAAAGACCTGGGGCTGTAAAATGAATAATGAGGGAAAAAGAAAAGGAACAGGACTTTAACACAAATTCATTAAGCAAAGGGAGAAACTAAATCATACAAATACCAACAGGGCTGCTGAGCATTTTATGCAAGGCATATAGTCTTCATACCAAAATATATTAACTTTAATTAGAAGTTCTACAATTCATTTTAAATTGTTTTTGTTTTTTAAAATAGGTTGTTGTTTGTTTTGGTTTTTTTTATGTGCAGCATTCTCAAGAGACAAATACACACGCACAGGTATAATTACAATTGCAGCTACAGTTTCATAAAAAATGTGCATATGAACACTTCCAAAAATGTCCTGCATGGTCTATCCTCAGGAGGGGTAGTGGGTGGTTCTCCAGCTACCTGAGCAGGCAGCACTGATGCACCAAGGAAGAACACATCCCAAAGCAAACTCCATGGCTGATGATGCCACCGTGAAACCCAGCCAAGAAAGAAAAAGCAAGCCAAAAGCTGCACTCCTTCCACAGTTCTCAACCCCTAGAGGATTTTCTCCTTTTTCCCTGCAGCCGTCATTCCCCCTGAGACTCGTCCCATTTCTACAAAAAGGAAGCTTCCCTTCATTCTCACTGGAGTGGATGTGACAACCATGAAAGGAATAATTTGCCCAAGGTCATTACTGCACCAGTGCTGTGCCCACCAGTCAAACTCAGTGAAGGTGAGTCTGTGCTTATGGCAGCTGCACCCTGGCTGGGTCTGGAAAATGCTGGTTGGTGTGATTTCTTGTGAAGCTGCATGTGCATGGATCTCCTCTCCTTGTTCCTTCTGCAGTTTCCACAAAATTCAGCTGAAACTTCTCAGTAAAAATATTTTTCTTTATGTTGCCGTGTTGTTGGCACTTTTATCTCCTCAGCAACAGTAGTCTTCAATTACCCCCTAAGAGTCAGGAACACAGATGAGTCAACCTTTAGGATGCAGACCAGGATGCTGGCCAGGGACCACTCATTTCCTCTTAGACTCATGTCCTACCTCACATCTGTTTCCATACACAGCCACTACCCCATTCTTGACAGCGTAATGTCTGGGATCAAGCCTATCCTTTAAGCCACACTAGTTTATTCCTTTTGACCTCCCAGGTATATTTCTGGATCAGGGCTAGAATTTATTATTTGTCCACCTACCTATGACTTAATTTTCACACAAAGGAAGGGTGGGAGCTGTGGGGAAAGGCAGCTTTAGGGAGGCACAGTGCTTTCCAAGAAGATCCTCTAATTTGGCTAAGTGGGAGCCCAGGATCACAGCCCAACATGCAAAGAACATTGTACTATGGTCTGAAGTCAAACTAAGAGTTTAAAGGCTCTAAATTTTTGTGAGCTACAGAAAACTATGGAGGAAAATGAAGAACACGTCACATGCAGAGGGATGATCACGGACAGCAGGCATCTGCCCCAATTCACCTTCCTTCTCTCAAGAAAGGATTTCTTCCTATTCCCAATACCTTCCTACAGTTTATCACAAGCCTGTGGAACCAGCTTTTGCCTGGTAAAGCACAAAGTTGCTTTTTAAGTATTATGTCATTGATTTCGTGACCAACAAGCGTGCAACTGCTCAATATCTCTTGGAAACTTGTAATTCACATTTCTAATAAATCTCAAAAATTATGTGAAGTATTATGCCCATTAACATTTACCTTTAAAAACACTTCCAGAGAGCAAACTGATTCTAAATTTCAGTAGCTGTAGGCCTGAAGAAGATATTATTAATTTATGGCCTTCCACTACCCTCAAAACCCCTTTATCAGTTTTTTATGATTTCTTAAAAATATTAATACAAAGGCAGGCATGTGGAACTCCAATTGGAGAGTAGCAGAGCCTTGCCACACTCAATAAAACCTCTCATGGGTGCAGTGTAACTGAAATAATACACCAAGAGCCCTTCCTGAAAATTCCTCCCTGTGGATTCCTACCAAAACCAGAAAGACTAATTTTCCCCAACACACAATGAATGTGGGTTGACCAATGTGTAATTAGAACGGGTGTGCTTTGTGAATGAATTTGTTGTTATAATTAGATCCAGCTCTTAAGACACAGAACTGCTTTAAGTATTTTTACCAGTGGGTTTTATTTTCTTTCAAAGCCAGGCCTAGGAAAAAAAAAGTCTGTCAAGTGTTGAGACTAATTTACTAACTTCAATTCCTCAGTAGTAGTATTTATATGACTAGAATTTCGCTGCACAAGGCAGTGCTTGAAAGAACAGCAAACACAGGAAGGGAGCACAGGAAAGGGAAATAATGGACATTTTGGTGGAGACATTACGTCATTTGCTTTGCAAAGCATCTGTATTTCACAGCCACAGGAGTATCAGCCAGCTCCAAGATAAGGAACCTGTTTATTTACAGTAAATCTAGTTCAGATTTCATCATAATGTCAATATTTGCCATTACTACTACAGTTCTTTCAGTTAACACTCAGTAGTTAATAATATGTTGTATGCAAAGGGAAAAGATCTAAATGAACTGTGCATATAACCTGAGAATTGTCAGGTTTGGAACATGGTTCACTACACTTTTGGAGGTTTGTTCATTGCCGAGTGCAAGGAGACAAAACCAGCCCTGGCAGAAAACAGTTGGCTTCCAGCTCACAGAGTTTTATTTTCCTAAGATTTTAGTACCAAACCTGACAACTAAGAAAAATTATCAGGCTCCTGTCAGAAACTACAGACAGTCCAGCCAGGCCATTGCAGCAGAGACTTCTCCTGTCCTGTGGTTATGCTGTGGATCAGTGGGAAGCCAGGGTCTGGTAATCAGGTGTTGGGGTTGGGCTCTGGCTGCAGCTGCCTGGGGAGTAACTGCTGAAGGAAGAGGGGCAGCAGCCAGTGAAGCTGCTAACATGCACATGTTGCACACTGAAGGTGGGAAGTGTGGTTTTGGCCAGCACTGGAGTCTTGAACCCATTTTACATAGATAACGGGGTTACATTTCATTAAATGTGGGTAGGAGGTGGAGATAACCCTATGAAATATAAGTTTCTCTAAGCCCAAGGAACAACATGCTGATTGCTACTCTCCCAAGCCCAAATGAACAGATGATCTCATGGTGGGCTGCTTGCTTTACATTTTCTGTGCATTTATTGCAATGCATGCTACCAAGGCTTATATCCAAAGCAAACACGCATTTCTGCGGTACATCCACTTACAAAGACATCGAGTGGTCAGCAATATCTGGTCCCCCTCACCCAGCTCACATGCACTGTGTGGGTTTGTCCTGTTGTTTCTGCTGCCACTAATATACACATAAATTACTCAGAGAGCTTGTAACTCATTATTCAGCAGTAGCTCTCCCCATAACCCTTGACAAAGTAGATTAAGGATGCCTTCTGACTCTGCATTTACCATTGCTTGGGAATGACTTTTTGACTGATGATCAATCAGCTCCAAGGGAGTGGCCTCCCCTTTGTGAGCCCTCAGTTTGCATCTTCATTGTGCTCCAGACTGGAAGTTGCCATCTGTGCCTCTGGGGCTCTTCCACTGACACAGATCTCTGCAATGGAT
Source organism: Parus major (assembly GCF_001522545.3). Taxonomy (NCBI): domain Eukaryota; kingdom Metazoa; phylum Chordata; class Aves; order Passeriformes; family Paridae; genus Parus; species Parus major. The sequence goes on from NC_031769.1 coordinate 114,465,716, forward strand.
CTCATGCTAGGACAGGAGACCTCACTAATATCTAGGGTGATCAAAGCTATTGCTTCCCACATTAGTGACCCTGTCTTCCAGATCTTGCTGTTTCTCACGAATTAGAAGCTATGATGTTGACTAGCTGGTCCAGACTACCCTTGCCTTATCTTCTCTGTCAGATAAGCCATGTGTGGCCCAGCGTGGCAATCCCCATGCTGTGCAGAGAGCTCAGGACATGCAGAGTAAGTCCCCAGACCACCATCCTCAGCAATGCACAGAACAAATAGAACTGTCATAATTCACAAGAGAACAAAGACTGAAAATTTTCTGCTTCAATCAAGCACTATATCACAAAGTTCCACGGCTCACCAAGTAGAAAATAATCCAGACAATTCTGTTTATTGTTATATTGGTTAATTTTACTTCGTCCTAAATTGCCTTTTTTTTCAGTAATGTTCCTAGTAATGTAAATTTCATTCAGCTTTATTCAGATAAACCATGTCAAGTGCATATGTTTAGCAAAGTGCTCCTTTCTGCCAAAAAAAATAATTCTGAATTTCTATAATACGCTTTGTGAACAATGTTTTTATTACCTTTGTAGAATGCATCTCCCCTCTACAGAAAATATGGTTACTGACAGCACAAGAGATGATTTGGAATAAAAGTAAATCTAACATTCAAAACAATAATGAGTATTTCTACATATTAGCATTCATACCAAGCTTATATTCAGTACTATCTGGATCACAGATGACTATTGAATGCTATGGCGAAGTAGCTATAAAAGCAACAATAATGACAATTTTAAAATAGTTAACAGTGTGAATTGGAAGATTTAATATGTTTTCTTCCTTTAATGTACAGCCCATTCCCAGAATTTTACTGGACCATGTGGACAGACCAACTGTCACAGCTGTCTATCAAGGCTGAATTAGATGAAGACAAACAATACAGGCTTTGTGGTTCAACTGAAGCAGCAGTCTCGAAAGTTTCCATTTCTCATCTGCGGGCACTGTGGGAGCATTGTCTTCCTCCTCTCTGAAAAGAGAATGGAACAATTATGTTACTGAAATTCCTCCACAGTGGGTCTGAAAGACTGTTTATATCCAGCCAGGGAGACAGGGAAAACTAAAAGCTGGGATTTCATGACAGCAGGTGGGAGCAGTTTCAGGGTATGTACTTCAGTGACATAATGGTACTGATTCTTCTCTTTTAGGGTAGAGGCAGTGCTGCAAGATTTACTAGCAATGGAGGAAATGGCAGTAAAAATGCAAAGTTAAATGCAGTGGTAAAATTATGAATTCGAAACAAAGTTTTACAATTGGCTTTCTGAATCAGTCTGGTAACTGAAACTGGTGCTCATGGTAGCAAACTCAAAAAAAATATACTGGTCACAGAGAACTTTTTACCATTTACTATTTTAGGGGCCTTACTGAGTCAAATGCTGAGTACTAGCTCTCATGGGAGTCAGGTAGGCTCAAGGGATAGAAAGCAATCACCCTATTTCTCCTAATAGCAGTAATATTCTTATCCATCAGCAACATTAATATTTGATTTCATGCAAACATGTATTCATGTGCTTTGGTATGACCTTAGGAATCACAGATTGCCCCAGTGCTCTCAGTTCAAAACCAGTGGGTATGAGAGTGTCTGACTGCTTCATTCTGTTGTACTAATCATTTCCTTATTTTTTTCCCCCAAGGTTATTATAGTGCTAACAATAGCTCAGTGTGTACACACAAACAATCTGAAAGTGCTCGTGTGCAAATGGTCACCTGGGGCTACGAGTGCTTGCAGGAAGTCAACACATTCCAGAGAGTTCCCACTCTGGTCCTGACAGGGGAAGGGGGTGTAGAGGTTGTCAGTGACCAGCAGCACTGCTACAAAGTCAGTGCCCATCCACAAGACAATCTGTGATTTCCACATACTCCCTGGTTATCACTCAGTAGCCCCCAAAAACCACGTTGTGTGGCAGCAGCACCATTTGATGGTCCACTAGAAGAACTTGCTACCAGCTGCCTCCTAAGGCAGGCTGTAAGCAGCAGGTTTTACACAGCACAGAGGATTCCAAGTTCTTCCTGGGGCTTGGTATAAAGGTGTAAAATGAAAAAACAAAACAACCAAGTAATAATAACAAGTTATTCTCCATCTCTGGAAAAACTCTTGGCATGTTTTTCAGTGGACTACTGATACAAGGGTGCAGGGACCAACTGCCCCCACCCTGAAGTGAACAGAAAGTTTCCATTTCTGTGGCCAGACATCACTGGATCAGTGACTAAGACTGAACAATCCACGTGAGAAAGTTCAAAAGAGGCTAAAACCTTTGTGTTTTTAAGATTCCATTTAGGTAAACTAATGCTGTGACACAGTGACACTTCTTCAATCTCAATTAGTGCTAAACTAATTAAGAAAATTGTTTTACACACTGCAGTGAGTAGTACCTCTCTTCCTTCTTGGATAATCCCTCGTGTGATGTAAGGGTGATTGAGTATCTAATTACTCTTTAATTGAATGCACATTTTGTACATTTTTAGCTAGTTCAAGCTTAATGCTTTTAGTCCAAAAGTCAAAGTCAGTGAAATTAAGTTGAACTGGGATTTGATGCCTATTGTATTAATGAATTACTTTTTGAAAGGAGCCTAATTATGAGCCAGTCTGAAGATTTCAGCTGTGTTTGTTACAGAAATACTTAACGTATTGTCTGGCAAAACACTGTATGCATTGGTAGTATTGTTATCCATGTTTACACTTGTTTATTCTTGTTTAACAATAACTTTCCTACTTTCTGGTCCTCTACAGATCAAATAACTATTCCCAAAGAAAACTTTCCAGGATCAGTGTCATGAAGTGTAAATACCTTCAAAATCTTCATAATTCCCATGGTTTGGAAAAAAAAATATTAACAAGGTTAATCAAAGCTCAGAAATCAACCTCAGAATTTAAAAAAAAGAAAAATCATTATTTTTCTAAGAATATTTATATCTAATTCTTTCATATAGAAATTTTATGCACCTATATTCTTTACAGAAAAAATTTTCTTGCACAAAACTGGGACAAATGGAAAACTATAAATTTCATCTCAGAAACAAGGAAAAGAAGCAGGAGCAAAGATAAGGAGCAAAGCTGTTATATTTTTAAGAACCAAAGGTCCCAATGTTCCTATAGCAATAGAGAGAACATATTTAAAAGAGAAGAGATGAGAAAACTTCAGTGAAAAGGATTATTTTTCAAAGTCTTCCAGAAGTGTTGAGAAAGTGCAAATAAAGAGACTGGAGAAATTAAATAGGATGGCCATGATAATATGTCTTTCCATCTGATGGGGGGGGGGGAAGTAAGATGTCCCACTGCAGCAGCTTTAGGTCAAGATCAATGCACAAGATCAAAACCTTTATTCTGCTGCTTAAAACTAGTCAATCTCCTTTCTGGAGAGCTTTTCCACTTCTTTTGTCTGACCATATTCCTTACCCCCATTGTCTCACAAATGTCCTATCTTTCTTTTTCTTTATGGAAGGAATCTTGCCTTCTCCTCCCTAACATTAAGATAAATCAAAAAGCTTTTAAAAAACAAAAGACATGGGTGACAAAACCAGTATAATACTGACAAAACACCTACACCTTCCTAAAAACAGCAGCTGAATGTACAGCCAGGCATGGATTCAGAGTGTCTCAGAAAAGAGAACTGAGTACCTGATCAAACTTATCTTTCTTGAAACGCTTTGCATTCCTTCCATGAAAAGGTTACAATTCATGAAATCAACATCAAGTTCTGTGGGCATTTGGCTACATCTAGCTAACTAAAATATATCTTTGTTTGTCTTGAGCTATGGGGATGCATAAATGTTTTTAAATAAAGTTTTGTTGGGTAGCACTGCTCTGTCATAATCTCTGCTCTTATCCATAAAACATTGCTAACATCAGTTAGTACAGACACTGTGTTTCTTGAGTGGCAAGTATCAGTTGCAAAAACATTTTCAGTAATCCAAATAGCTTGGTAGTTTTCATTGCTATTTATTTACAAAACACGTCTGTTTGCTTAGGAAGAGTTTGTATATTTTTCATTGCATTGTCTTTATCCATACGAAATAATCAGAATTAAAATTCCAATAAGAGTAAGGATCTGGGCCTACCTGGATCTTCAGTTTCAATGGAGTAATAATGTTCTGCTTAAATCTGTGTGATTTCATCCAGGTAAAACAGAGTGCACTTCCAGTGCCTAACTTGTGTAACATTGGTGAAGAAGGAAAGCATATTGCAGGCTCTCTTCTCTGTATTGTACAGACATGTGTACCTGTCCTTCTAGTACCTTTGGTATTTGAAAGCCTATTGTATTATATTTTATATTATGCTCTACTCTCTTTTTCCAAAAATGGGTGTAGCTTTATCAATGATGATTGAAGCTTCCTACTATTTTGACACACCACTTACTTGCACCATTTTCCCCAGAAGTGAAAATACCGTGGCAGAGTTTCAATGTGTGTTCAGACTCTAACTTGTTTGTTGTGATCGCTAATGAATATGTTATGAGGGTCTTTTATATGACTCTGGGTTCCTGGCTACATTTTCAGTTCCCAAGTAGCAGTCTACAAACCATACATGGTTTATGGTAAGCTGCTGGGAATTACACTCTCAAAACTCTTTTTATGAAAAGTTGACAGTAACAGTGAATTATGAATAGGAAAGACTGTGTGATGATGATAGAAACTCACAGGTCACAAAATTTAGGAGCACTTGTCACCATGAAGTATCTTATTTGAAGCATAAGCAGGGATCTGTTTCCTAGACTACTTTATGACTTTTTTAGCTTTGAAAAGGAAGCACAGTAATCTTTCCTCCTTGCTTCTTAACATTTTGACCATTTTCCATTCCTCCACAATTCCTGTATTTCTAAAAAAAGCTCAGTAAGGAACTGAACAATTCCAATATGATACTAACACTAAAAACTCAAAATGGTTTTCTTTCTCATTTAGGTTTGATCACCTGCTATCCTGGCCTGGACACATATATACCTACCACAGCAAGGACCAGTCTATGACTTCTGTCTGCCTCTGGCTACCAAGTCTCTACATTCTGGCCCCCAAGTCAGAGGTATGTCACATAAGCAATGAAAGTCTTTTTCTAGTCACTAATTTGAATCATGAGCAGTGGGAAAAAAATTATGCTGATATTACAGGGTTCACTTGCAATCTCAGTGCACACCCTACTCCCTGCTAGTACAATGAAGTAGTGAAAAACAACCTCAAAAGGCACCCTTTTTCATCCATTCCTGGAGATTTTGGTTGCCTGAAGGCTCCAAAAGTTCTGTTTCCAGTAGGCCTCCGACTATGGTGTGTGGCTCACAAGCCAAAGGTGTTTTGCCCTCTGTCCTACAGTCCTGCACTCAAGTGTAAGCACATTCTCAAGAACTCTGAAGTGGCAGCAGAAGGTTGGGCACTGGGCATAAGACCTTAAATACAGAAGTACAATCATCAGTTTTGGTGATAACATGAAGTTCAGTTTCTTTAAAAAACTGAAACTGAACAATTAAACCAATCACCTTCTAAGCACAAACTCTAAATTCATGGAGACTAACAATGACCAATAAAAATATCACTCACTTAGAAACAGCATAAACACTCATATTTCAACAGATCTAGGAAACTGGTGTTTGCATTTCTAAAGAATTAATGTTGATAATCTTTCTGTTGGGTTGATTTGGGTTTTTTCAAACAGGAAAATGATAAGAACAGTTGTAGTAGCCTAATGATGCATGGCTGCTGACAGCTCATTCCAGCTCTGGACCTACACAATAGGAAAGGATAAAATCACCAAGTGTCAGAACTTCTGCAGAGCAACTCAATTGTGAACTTCACAAATTGAAAATGCTTCTAGTAAACTGAGAGTAAAAACATGTGGATTACTATTGTAAATGTCCATTAAAATAGAAATTTCACTTGAGATCTTTTAACACAGAAATACAGTCCATAGCATTCCATCACCCTTCCCATTTCTCAAAGGCAAGGTACAACTGCACGGCTGACTCTGGATTTGAATGTTCTTTCATATTCTACAATCTGTTTTCATACAATTCACAATTCCATAAAGAGGAGAGTGCACCACCACCTGTTTAGTTCTAGTTCATTCGCACTGGCATCCCCTGTTCAATATCCTGGGAAAGGAGCAACATGATTTTGTTGCCACCAGAACTGCTCAACAGCTTCAAAAGCATTATCCATTCACAAAATGCACAAAATTCACAGATGCAGTCACCACATCGCCCTCTCTCATTGCTGTGGAACTAATGTTGTGCCAGTTTCTCCTTGTCTGCTCAGACTTCTCACTATCATGCCGAGAGTCTCTGCAGCATCAGAAATGCAGTCTCTGTTCCTCCCACCCTAAATTACACCTTCCTGTTCCCCTAACCTTGCTGTTTTAATGATGTCATCTGTTGTTTTTTTTCTCTAATCTTGAATTTACTTCTAGGAAAACAGTCATTATATTAAATGTGCTTTTAATCTGAATTAATTTCTGCTACCATAACCTACAGGACATTGGATAAACTTGCAGATGCTTGCAGTCTGAGGTCTACCACAGATGCATGTGTATGGGTGTGTATATAAACTTGTATATATAAAAATTGATGCTTTCTCAGGAATTTCTGAATCAGTCAAGAATGAAAAAAATTCAGGAGAACTTGACTAATGTATGTATGTAGATGGAGTAGGTATGAGACACCACCACATTTGGAGGATAATTATGAACACATAATAAATTGTGTCTGAGATGGGGAGTTTTGAGACAACACACTAGAGATCACATTCTTATTAATTATTCTCAAAGGAAAGGAAATTAAAGTTTTTCACTTTAAAAAGAAAATATTATTCTAGCAAATTGTCTTTTAGAACAAGCTCTTACTGTCTTGTATTAAAAGATTCATGTGAATTTTAATGACTTCTATAACAGGCAGCTATTTGACCTCCTCTTAGTAAATAGGAGCAATGCCATTTACCAGCTCTGCATGGAATCATGTGTATACACCCTGGTGTATAAAGGGATGAAGACACATTGGTATGCCAAACTGAGTTCATTATCATTACAACATCAAGTTGATATTCAAGTATTTGAAATCAGAAGTCTTGCTCGTTCACAGATAAAGCTGACATTAAAGAGTGGAAAGGCATGTCCATCAGCTACATGTAAAGCAACAAGAATTAAAGAGAGGGGGTGATAAATCCATTGGAAACCACAAATAATGCTGTCTTCAGTGAAGAATGCACCACTGGAAAAGTATTTATCCATTAGAAAAGGTGTCAAAGCCCAAAATTCCAGCAAGCCTTCTGGAATAGTCACAATTCATATATTGAGAAATAGTGTGTCAGACCTACAGCTGTCAAATAAATCTTATTCCAAGATTATCTGAAATTATCAAGAAATAGCTCAATGACCATAGCAAGGGTTCTGAGTCAAGCAGAAAGTAAAAAAGAAACTAGCATCAACACTGAGGAAGTCACAATGTTATCCCTTCTATTCTCTTTCAGAAAAGGACTGGGGAGTCCTGGCAAACCTCAAGTTCAAGCTAAGTCAGTAATGCACCCAAGGCAATAATGAAGTTCTGCAGCTTTCTGGGCTGCACTAGGAAAACCACTGCCAGCAGGTGAAGGGAAATGCTTCTATTCAACACTGATAGAACCTCTGGAGCACTAGGTCCAGTCCTAGGTTCCCCAGTTCAGAAGAAACTGGAGATCAGCAACAGGCTACAATCATGCTAAGGGATTGGAGCACCTGCCATAAAAGGATGGCTGAGAAAGCTGAAACTGCCCAGCCTCCAGAAAAGATGTTTCAACAGGGATTTTATCAATGTATAAATAATAAATAAAGTATTTCATAAATACTTCATGAGAACAAGTAGAAAAGATGGAACCAGACTGCATCTTCAGCTGCATCCAGTGAAAGGAGAAGAGGCAATGGGTACAAACTGAAATACAGGAAATTTCATTTAAAATTAAGAAAAACCTTTTTCCCTGCAGGAGTACACAGGTACAATCTGCTTACAAAGATTAAGGAGTCTTCATCCTTATGATATTCAAAACCCAGCTGGATGTGGCTTTGTGCAACCCACTGTAGTTAACACTGCTTTGAGCAGAGGATAGAACTAATAGATCTCCAGAGGCATCTTTCAATTACAACTACCCTGTTATTCTATTGTTCTTCGCTCTCTAAATCTCATCTCAATTTTTTAACCTTCTATGTCTGAAAGCAAATCTGTACTGAACTTTTCCTTCAAACTCCTTAACACCCAACTGATTCTTTCACTATGAGTTAAAAAGGTTAGAATTTTTTTACATGGCTTTTTCAAAAGAAATGTATTTGAAAACTTCAGCAACTGCAGCAGAAGGAGGATTAAAAGGTCATCTAATGGGATGTAATTTGGATGCATGTCAAAAACCCTACCAAAACAGAATCCAAAAGCTCATTAACCCCAAGCTATATGAGAGAGATATGTTTGAGGAGAAAAGAAGCAGAGCCAGGAGAGGATAACTAGATAGCAGCAAAATTTTTCTAAAATCCACTGGGTTAAAGGAAGCAGAGAAGCTACAAAGTTATATCTGTCATCCTGAAGGCCCCCTTTAGAGCCTGGCCAAACTTTGTCTTAGAACTGGAGAGGAATATTTTGAGATCTGGGCTTTTCCATGTAAGAGGAACATTAAAAAAAAAAAAAAAAAATCTCTTTCCGTGGTATTACACACCATGTTATTCCATGTTTGTGTCAACTCTGCTTCTTACTCAACAAATTAGAAGAAATTACATCAAAGACCAACATATGCCATTTGATCATAACCCACAAAGGGTTCAGTTTTGTCAAGGCTTAAATCAAGGCTGAGGAGCAGATGTTCTGAAGCTCTGGGAGCATGGTGTGTATAGAGCCTGCCTTCTGATTCAGTCAAAATTAATTAGACCTTTCAAAAAACCCCTTTCTACTCCTGTGGATACACTACTGAAACATTTGTCTTCTTCTTTCCCTGACAGAGTAACAAAGTCATGGCAAGCTAACATTCCTCAAGGTTCTTCAACCGGCTGTGCCACTCTGGCTTGGAACAAAAAAAATAATTAAAATTTTACTGGCAGGAGTTCCAGCAACCTTGGCAGAGAGACCAGTGTGTAAGAAAAGTCAGCCAGTGTGTTTGTAATTGTAATATTAAAGATATACCAGAGCTTTAAAAGGAAAGGTAATCTGTGCTTTGAAAAGCAGAAATGCTCCTCTTGAATCACTAGGAAGATGCTACCCAGAAAACTATTACTTCCCCATCTACTACTGAGTCTTCATAGCAATATTCAGCTGCTGCCAGCAATCCCAGCTTAAGGGACTTCCCTCGTTCCTGTGAAGGAAGAAATCTTTTCCAGGATTTCTGAGGTCCGTGTGAGGAGCTACTGTTCCTCAACACCTTCCTCCTGGAGAGGTGTGAGGAAATCACTACAAAGTAAGTAGGATTGTTTCCTTCCCTTTTTACCCTGTTGCATAGAAGAACTGTGAACAAAGCCACGTGATTTCCTTTTACACTTCCTTTTTTTCAGCTCCCTAAACTTAAGAGCAAATATATATAATGAAACCTTGATTAGTTCAGTGCTACTTGGACTGATGCACACAAAACTGAAAAGATCTTCCAATAAATAATTCAATTAGGTGTAGGGAAACAAGTATAATTTCTTCTGTGAGCTACACTGTGTCAGGAGTCACGGCTCTTCCTCAGTGCTTGAGTGTCCACAATTAGTATGGCCCTACAGTGAGGACTATTACTTTGCATTAAAAATTCCATCATTTGGGAATTAAAACTGCAGATTATTTTGTGAAGCAAAGCTGAGATAAATCTTATTATATAGAACAAATCTTTATAAGTATTGACAAATGTAATAAAATTTCAAACATGAAAGCAAAAGAGAAATTTTAACATTTCAATTCCATCATTGTAAAGGAAACTCTTTCATGCTTAAAATTCAAACTCAGTGTGTCAAGTAATTTCACTGTTACAGACTTGAATTACCTGCACTGGCCTGAGGGCATTATTCACTCTCTGAGAAAAATTGTACTTTAATATTGCTACAATTTTCCCAAGTAATTTTTATGCAGAAGCTGGGATGAATTTGAAACATCCATTTCAAGATTAAAGTGACAACACTTGGTTACCGCAGAGAACCATGTAATTGAGAATTGGTCTTAGGAATACACCCAAAATTAAATATGGGAATAAGAAAATAATATTTTAAAAATTAATCAATGTTTTGGGGTTTTTGTTTAACTTCTGGGATGCAAATATTAAGTAGGGTTATAAAATACAAATAAACCCTTACTTCAAAAATGTTTAGATGCATACACTATATCGAATGCTTATGCTATACGGAAAGACCATGAAATGTCCTAGTCAATTTAATAATTTCTATCATATGCAGGAGGGAGGATAATCTTTTCACATAGTTTCAATGGATTTCTTTTTTGGATTATCAGATTTTTTATGGGTTATCTGCTGCCTGATCATTTGTTACTTCACATGAAACTGGAGACTGGACCCGGAGCATGCTCTGAATGCGCTTAACTCCACAACCTGATAGGAACTAGCAAGGGCAAGAATTTAAAGTGCAAATAAATATCCTTACCCAAAACAGTTTATCAAAACCCTTTTAGCAGCATGCTTTCCAGATGAAACCCCAGAAGAATCTGTTATTTTGTAGCTTTGAAGGAATATGAAGATAGAAAATCTGAGGCTTTTATATGATGTATTTCAACAGTAAATAGAGTAATGGGGAATACCCAATGTTTCTATTATTTAAATAAAGTTCTTTGTGGAAAACTAGAGGAAAAACTTTATTATGTTAAAAAGCAGTAGTATTTATTGAAGAAAGCAATCAAACAGATTATTTTCTTGAAGATTCCCCAGACTTTCTCTCCTATTACTTGCATTAAAGTGGGATCACTTCTTTTCAAAATCAACCGTAAAGCTGGTGCCTCAGCTCATTAATTTCAATTTGTCTTAGAATAATAAAATTGTTTAAGTCAGAAAAGACCTTCAAGATCATCATGTTCTACTATTAACCCAGCATTGCCAAGTCCACCACTAAGCCATGTCCCTCAAATCACATCTACACATCTTAAATGCCTTTAGGAATGGTGACTCAACCACTTCCCTGGACTTTTACTCTCTTTGAATCTCATTGCCACGTTTTTGGGGTTTTTTTTAAAAAAAAAAAAGAAAAAAAAGAGTGCCTCCTTCCACAACTACTACCCTGTAGTAGTGAGGGTGAAAAGATCCAGCAATGATGGCTGGTCTTCTAGAGACATGGTGAGAAATCAACCAGTAAAACTCAGTAACTGGGGAAATATACCACATAACCAAGGCATAGAGTGCTCTTCCTCACTGCAGCAGGATGAATTTAAAGCTACAAGAAGTAATTATGAAGTAAATAGGCATCGCAATTCACTGCCTGGATAGTGGTGAATGACTTTCTTGTTTTCTATTGCTTTGCTTGCATGAATGCCTTTTGCTTTACCTATCAACTGTCTTTTCTTCAACCCACAAATTCTCTCAATTTTACCCTTCTGAGTCTCTCTCCCATCCCACCACACCAAAGTGACTGAGCAGTTTGTGGGGCTTGGTTGCCAACTGGAGTTAAACCATGACATAACCAAACTATTACACACAGGATGAAAAAGATATTACAGGGTCAAAATTTACAGTTATGACAACGTATCATAGCATTAGCTAAAATTAAGTGCATTTTCTACTTTAGCTAAATTATTTCAAAGTTTTGACTTTTCCCCTAAGTTTTTACTTACCTGACTGAAGATTCATCACTGTCCTTCCTCCTCTGCTACTGAAATGCAGCCCTGATGACTCTATCACTAAGTGGCTGAGTTGGTCTGAAGTTATCTCCTAGGATTCCATCAGAGCCCTCTAAAAGTTCAGCACCTTTAACATGAGTCCTCAGTCTTCGAAATTCCTCTATCTGAAAGACAGAAAAACAGAAATGAAGAAGCTGGGACACATTCTTCACCATGGGACTAATGATAAAAACCAGCCTTGTCCCGCCAATTCCACAGCTTTGAAATCTGGAGTGTTCAGGTGCCATATAGTAAGGTCAGTAATTAATAACATTAATAATATTTTAAAATAGTTATCAGCACTGTCAGAACACTTGAGATACAGAGAAAAACAAGAACTCTTATGCACATGGTTTAACAAACTTAACCTCTGCCTATTCACAACTTCTTTTAGGATCTACAACCATCTTGGCCATTGCAGATTATATTCTATGAATCAGCCTGACTGCTGTGTGCTTAGAGTAGTAATTCTGGTCTTCTTCAAAGAAGGGGATTTCAGGAATAACTTGCTTGACTACAAATTGTTTGAAAATTCTCCTAGTGATTTATTTACTGCCTGAAACTGTTGTTATCTTCTAAATCAGAAGAGTACTGAACAGATTCCTAGTTTTAGAGGATGTCTGTTGACATTTTATATGGAAAAATACAGTTTATGTGATCAAAACAAAATACTGCTTCAAAAGATCTGTACATGTTGACAGTCAGAAAGTCAAATACAGTAAAAAATAAATAGAAAGTATTTCAGTTGAGCCAAAACAAATTTGTTTCTTGCTTATAGACTCTTTTTAGATTTTTCTAAATCTAAATCTGCTGTAGGGAAGAATATGAGCAGCTTCCATCTCCATCCCTGGTATTAGCATCAAGTGCTGTGTGATAAAACACTTCTTACTGTTCACCAATGCTGAGTGGTGTCTGTTACTTTAAATAGTTACAACTACTAGAAAAAAATATGTTTCCTTGATTTATTCACAAGCTCTCTTAGCTGGATACAGCAAATATACTTAATGGATGACTCCCCAAAAGCCTCAGCCTTTTGTAATTTTACTGACCCTGTGATGCTTCACTATGCAGTCCATCTCTAACTTGAAACTGAAGATACAAAGAAAGTAAAATGGAGCCTACACAATCATTTTAACATCATAAACATTACAGAGATAATTTCTCCATGAAAAACACCCTAGGAAATATTACAGAGAAAATGTAAGCATGATTCCAGAATTAAATTAAATGAGGTACTAAACAGCAGGTAATGGCAGTTTTATTCTTATCCTGCCTCCTTCCAGAGAATACTTTCTTACTGCAACCTGGAACACAACTGCCCTCATTGCTGTTTTCCACTCTATAGCAGTACTGATACAGACTTATTTACTTGATTTAGAGGCTAGCTTAGCTCTTCTCTGCTTCATTTTCCTCAAAAAAACAGTGTGCTTGGAAATCAACTCAGCTTCTGGCAACTGAGATATAAGGCAAGAGCTTAGACTGCAAAAATGAAAAAAGCTCCTTGAAGGTGCTTTTAGAGACAGAATCCTGTTATGGAAGATTTTTGTTGTTGTTGTTGTTTACTTAAAGCAAACTGAAAACAAACCCACTACCAGCTTGGAATTGAAAAAGTCTTCAGAACTCAAGAGCTGGTAAATCACTGAAGTCGTTTTGTAAAAGCATCCTCTTTCACCATCTGAATCAACTCTGGCAAGTCTGAGATAATTGCAGTTTAGGAAGGAGCACTTTACAAAAACGTGGCTTTTGTTTGATCTTGTGAGAATGAGATACTTCAAACAAACACAGATGAAGGAGAGGAAAGAGCAGACTCTCTGCAAAGCTGGCATTTGTGAGCTGTCTCCTACAGTAACTACAAATGCTCCGTCCCAGTTCCCACAGTGAAGTCTTTCTCCAGGAGGTACTCCTCACAAAGCAGCTTCCAGTTTCTTCAGTCAGGAGAGTAGAACTGACCTGATCTCTGTGCCTGCTCTTTAGTCTTTAGGAAAGTCAAGAATTGTAGCTCTGCTCCAAGGGGGAATTTCTTCTGAGATCAACAGCCTCCTTGTTTAGCTGTTCCTTCCATGGTTCAGACTGCCAGGACAGAGACCCTCTGCACACATGGTGGTTTGCTCTACTCGTGAGAAGTACTTCTCCCTGGGACCCTACTGTGCCAAAACTACTTTCCTTATTACATTTCCATGTGGCAAAGTAGTTTGTGTGCCCTGATCATCCTGTTTCACCACTTATCATCTCCTCCCAACCCTTCATAAGCCAACGCTATGGAGTACACCCTGCAGGACTGCCAATGAAACAGATTTTTAGAGGCATATGGCTAAGCACCCTTGGATATCCACACACATTTACCAGGAATAGCCACTTTAAAAAGTTCTTCTCCTGCCCAGAAGACACTAAGGATGACCTATGCCTGTTCACACTGAAATTTGGTAGTAACTTCTAACCAGTGTAGAGGCAAATCCACAATGTGAACAGTTGCATTTCGACTGAGTAAAACAGTTCGTGTTCATGTTGTGTAGAATTTTTTTTTACCATTCATTGTGTTCAGATCCTGAATACCATGTTCTTCTGTTTCACTTACATATTTGCTGAAGAATAAAGCACACAAAACTAAGAATTTGCATGTTTTCTATAAACATTTCCTTCATATGAGGCATAGAACTATTATCCTTCTGTTTGACAATTTCACATGTCTCCATGACACCTTCCAAGAACACAGACCTACTTCCCAGCACCCACAATACCATGAAGCTCTGAGTGCTTTATCTTACAGTTTACATAAATTTTGCACAATTTCCACTACAGCTCCATATGCTAGTTACTATTTCTGTCCTTTGGCAGTTTTTGATTCTGAATGAGGTAGACAAAAGGTCTAGAGACCATGCCATTCAATAAAAGACCAGTTAACTCTGACAATGAATACAGCAGAATGACAGCTCCTTCTGCATCATTGTTTAAAATCCCTACTCTGAGTGCCTTAGACAGTGCACTCATTCTGGGCTTCAGTGAACCACAAAGCAGATTATTCACAAATGTCCCATTTTTTTAAAATATAGCGGAGAGAAGCACAACCAAGTCTTTTTCAATTATTTCCTGCTTTTTACTGGCCTAATAAGAGTTTTCCCCCACTGGATTTCAGCAGTGTATATGCTTGTGTGGGGTTTCTCACAAAAAGAATCAACACGGTTCTTTCTGGGCAGTGCATTTCAAGGTAAGTCAAGTGAGGATGACAAAAATCACGATAGGAGGACAGGAATATGCACAGAATGACCCACGAAGGACTTTTTTCATGCAAGTCTCATGACAAAGAAAACTACTTCCAGTAAGGAAACAGCATTTCTCAGGATTCCAGGAAAACACATCCTGATGCTGCAGTCCTGAATTACTCTTTTGCTATTCGTATAAACAGCACACTCAGATCTCCTTTCACTTAACATTGACTTAATTCAGTAGCACACAACTCATCAGCTGAACTTTACCATCTTAAAATGTCTTCAGGAAAAAAAAAAAGGTTCTCTACTTTGTAATGGTCAGCATATTGTGACTGTCAGAACAGTAATTTCATTACTTCAAAGTAACAAAATGTATAAAATATTTTATGAGTGTGACCATGAAATAGAATGGCAGTTTTATTCATTTTTTTGCCCTTATGACCCGCACTTCATTAAGCTGATCAATATTGCTGTGTTAATTGCAGAAAATTAGCAATTTTGTCTCAATATATGAACTAGTTTGATCAGAGGAAAGAATTAAAACCTATTTCATATTATATTATGGGTTTTTTTCATATTATATTATGGTTTTTTATTCTTTATTTGCTTAATATTGACACTCAGAACTTGATTATTGCATGGTCTGAAAAATTAAAGTAGCCTTGAATTTGTCTCTCACTGGCTATAACCACAGATGTTACTTGTATTTTTATAAAGCACTTGGCATTTCATTAGCATCCCAAAGAAGAAGGTTCTACAAGGTAATGACTCATGTAAAAATAATGTATTTAAACCCATTAGAAATGCATTTGCACTGAAATCTATGATTTAATACTACAAGCTGGCTCAAAAAAATTAAATGCCTCTACCAGCCTTCCATGGAAGATTCAAAATGGTATATCCTATACTACATCCTCTTATTTTCCATAGACAAAAGCCCTTGCATTTCTAATCTCGCCTGGGCAACCTGCTCTAGATGAACCCACTTTAGCAGGGCATTTGGAATAGATGATCTCCAGAGGTCCCTTCCAACCCAAATCATTCTGCGGTTCTGTGATTAAATGAAATCTCTCATAGGCACTCATGCCCACATGCACAAAATAGGCAAGGTATATCACTGCAGCCAAAATGCTAATTACAATTTAAAATCTTGGAATTTTAGGCTATAGCAAAATATTCTAGAACCAGCAAAATCTTATTTTGGACATCATGGAGAGCTCACAATACCTTTCAATTTACGAATCCCAGAATCATCTCCTCTCGCTTATCCCATATTTATCCTTCATATATATTAATTTTATTGACGTACTTATTTTTTATTGACATCTGAAAGAAATATCTGATGAAATATTTTTTTAACCCACCTTGGCAAAAGCCTTTCAAGTTCTTAATAATTATCTTTCCTGCACAACCTTAACTTTAATGCTGCAATCATAAATATCACTGAGGAATTTTTTTCTAGTTGATACTTATCTATGACAAGCATAGGGGATCATCCTGGCATAAGTCTGCTCCAATCCATCACTCGACTTCAGTGCCACTTCTCACCCACATACAGTGCCAGTGGGAGGGAAAAGCTGCTCCATGACTTGTATGCCCTTCATCACTGCAATGGTTTTGGATTGGGTTTACACCTATCAAAGGAATGCAGCAACACAAACCAGCTACCCCTCACCTAACAAAGGCCATGGTTGTGAATATCAGTCTTTGCCCCTCCACTATGGGTCTTTTCTCCAGGCACAATATTCCTTTCAGGAGTCTTACCTCTTCACACAACATTCCAACATCCTGCCTTCTAGTGGCAAATTAGTACATAGTAATACCAACTAAAGTTGCACTTCTCTTCTTAATTCCTCTTTTGTTCACCCTCTTGCTGTCTCCCACTACATGTGGATGGTATAAACGCTTAAGTCCCCTCTTTTATCAATATCATATCTGAACAATTAGCTGACAAGTTACTAAATACACTCTGTGTTTAAAAATTATTCTGAATCTCATAATGCTAACAGATTGCTGTTTACTCAATAGTAAGTAATGCATTTACTGAGTAGTAAGCAGCCACAACTCTTACCTTTTCATAAACAAATAACAGATTCATGATGGGATGCATTTAAGTTGCAGCTACCAGACAAAGAATTTATTGGGAGGTATTGCTTTTATCCTATAATTAGAACTAGTTCAGTTTCCATAAAACAAGAAATGCTGCCAATTTTAAATTGTCAAAATATTGTGCTGGCATCACTAGCAAGGTTTTAAATTATTAAAGCTGAAATAATTTAAATCTGAATTTATCACCTTTTATGCTTTTCTCACATGGTTCAGAGCAGGCAATGAAAATGAATGCATTCAGCTTCAGGGATTCTAGGTAGTTTCACTTAAATTAAACACACATTCCTCCAGCTGGGATTCACAGACTGTGGGAGAATATTCATCAGGAGTTTTCTTTGTTTTTACTGGGATTATTTGTAGACAGATTTGAAAAGTTTTACATAGAAAGGCTCACAACTGTTAGATTTAATTTAAGAAAAAAAAACCAAACATTTGAAAATACATATGTGTGGAATCAAATTTAAATGGGTAGTTTCCATTTGACATTTATTATGAGACGGAATTAAAAAAAGGGCCAGGTAAATTAAATGTAGTTCAATGCAATCTAGACAGTCTGTACTACATTAAGGTTTTTCATTCTCCAGGACGTAGTGCCTCCCTGTGCTTTTTTGTTACCTTAACATTAAAAAGCAGTGATATTTGAAAGCTTACAATTACAAAGAATTGAAATTCTTTTGCCCATTGAGTTCCCTCTTTTTTCTTCATTCACTTAAATATAAGAATTATTTTAAATGCAGATGATAAATGATAACAAGGTTTTTCATCTCTGACCTTTGCGTTGCTTTCAGTGACTCAAAAGGTTTAACCTTTACTTGAAAAGCCATGTACTGATCTAATGGGATCTTTAAGGAGAACAGACATAACATTCTGATATATACTTTTGCACGCTATAACCTTTAGCTCATAACCATATTCCAAGGTCACTTTAAGCACAGCTGTTACCTGCACTTGGGACACAGTCAAAGGATAGCGAAATAATATCCAGGTGACACCTTCACTGCAGGGGGGAATGGTTAGAGAGCCCTCATACACCCAGTAGTCACGCAGAAGAGGGTCTGAAATCAAAAGAAATGTGGAATTTTAATGACATTAAGGAAGTTGATGGTGTCTTTCAGTTATGACAGCTGTGGGCTCACTCGCATGATGAAGTTAGTAAGCAGAAGCTAAGGTGTGAATTTATAACCTGCCAAGCACTGCCCACTGCTTCTATACATGAATGTATTTGAGCTTGTGGTCATTATATTACAGTCAGTTACCCTGCAGATGAGCATTTTAGATGCCACTTTGTAGATGTGAAAAATAACAAGCACACAGCTCTTTAACACGGCAAGTAAGAAATGTTATTGGAATAAAAGAATTCCTGTTAATGTCAAAAGCTAAAAGAGACATTGAATTTTGAAGGCGGAGGGTCTGCAGTGATTGAATTTTAACTTGCTTCTACATTAAGGCTATGTCTCAAGAATGAATTTTATGTCATTTTTTAGAAAAAAAAAATCAATTAAAACTCAGCTGAAGAAAAACTTTTCCCTTTGCAGTTCTGGTGACATATTTTTTGACATTAACTGGTGCTTCCTACCTTTGGAAAAGTGAGTTGAATTTCAGAGGGGGAAAAACATCAAGGTTTCCATTATAATTATATATTTTTTTAAGTTCATGTATTTATTAATAGGTTTATAAATAGTTAGAATAAACAATTGTCACTGAAGAAAATGTATTTTGTCCATGCAGTTTTAACTCCACATACAACACAGATTTTAATTATTATTTTAATTATTTTAATTTTAATTTCTCATAGATTCCAATCACACTGCACTTCATAAGTGAGACAACACAGTGCTTTCCTTTGCAGCTGTAGGCCATACAGCCTAAAAAGTACAGAGAGGAAACTGCCTGACTGTAAAAGAGGGGACAAGAAACAAATCTAGTGTGAAACTGGAGACAAAGGGTGGTTAATCATGGCATGGTGAGCCAGGGGAAAGGTTGTGATTAGCTTGACAAGGACAGAATGGGAGACTGGAAACAAATAAACCTGCTTGGCTGAACTAACCTGTTACTGTCATTTCACTACTAGCTCAGAGGAATATCAGTAGAATTAAATCTTGCTAATGAAGCCTTTGATTGTCAGTAAATGGATTTTGTTTTGTTGGTGTAATTTTCTTTCTCAGCTAGGAAATTATGTAGCAAATCCATTGACAGGAAGTTGCATAATCAAACACTCAATATTTAAGAACTGCAAGAATTAATTCAGCCCATCCTGTGCATTGTGATACAGTGTTGTTACATTAATAGGTCTTTTCTGAAGAACCTTTCAGCGTTTACTTGCAAAGACAGATGACTCTGTTTTGAAGAGTACATAATATTATTTAGAATTCTCAGTACAATATGAGGCATTTAGTCTTCTTTTTCCCATGCTATTGAAATCCTGCTTGTTAGAATATTTTTTCATTTTTCACATTTCTAATACACTCACTTCTCCAGTGCCTGAGGGCTTAAGTGAATTAATTTATCCTCCCATACCGTTGAGTGGTGAGGAAGGATAGATTATCCCCTCACTTTAAAGCTGGGGAACTGAGGCAGAGAAGATGAGGCCAAATGCATCTATTCATTTGAGGTGTTCAATATGACATGCTTAGAACCTGATTTCTCAGAGTATTTAACTTTCTGTGGCACATAATACAGTCAGAGCACTGCTCCCATTGACTTCTCTTGGTGGTGTAAGCACTCAGCACTTCTGCAAATCAGACCCCATGATCTCAAGTCGGGCACCTAGAAAATGAGGAGCACGTAGTTAGAGATTAGTTGTGAAGAATTTTATGTGACTTGATCAGCATCAAACAGGAATGTGAGGCAGGGGTCCTGTAAAAAATAACTTATGGTCATGAAATCAGGTGATGTTTCATAATGGATATGTATGAAAGGCACAGGCTCCCTTAATTCCTGCAATTCCTAATTGCTGAGCACTTGACTTTGCAACCCAGACAATATTATTTTGATATAATTAATGTCTCTTAATGTAGACCTGGGCTACTTTGAAAAATTAAAGATCTTGCCACTAGGACAGAGTTTAGCTTGTTCTTTTTAGAATTTTTTTTTTTTTTAAAAAAGTCACATTTCTTACTGCTACTCTTTAACTTTCAAACGTAAATTTGAATTTGCCTCCTTTCGTCATTTCTCCTTTTATGCTATACAACTGTCATTGCATAATGGCACTGCCTTTTGATTCTGCCAAACAAACTACCTTGTTAAGTGGGTAGCCTTACACTCCCTAGTTTATCCCAAGTAGAGAAAGAATTACACACAGCTGTCTCTCTAGAGGGGCTGGTAAATCCTCAACAAAGCTGGCCACGGTGTTGTCAGCAGCGCACAGACTACGGTAACACATCCCACTCACATGACAAAGGTGCAGATTTACAGTAAATTCCAGTGGGACTTCACCACTATCCCTGTTAGGATGTGCATTACCAAAATGCATTACCACCTTATGGGACACACTCAGGCTTGCAGTTTAGGCTAGGCTTTAGATTAAGATTGTCTCAGCCTCTGCCATCAGCTACTAATCCACACATGCGAAAGTAAGCAAAGGCACCTACCTGGCAATAAAGAGTTGGGATTAAAACAGGGTATTGTTTTGGACTTTCCCTGAAAAAATGAATACAAATCAATCTCATCACTAGCTTCTAATTAAAATGCTGATGAATGCCGAGATAAAACACATTCTGTGCTCTTATAACATTAAGCCTTGAATTCCTGTGGAAAGCAACCTCATTGATAGCCCCCATTTCATCATCACTGCATTTGTCCTTGCAGGTACACAAACAAATATTGTTATTCTATTTTTTATTTCATTTTCAAGCTTATCCCAGCAATTTGTCTACCTTCTGCCTTTAGCACTGGGACTTCTTTCAGGTCCCAGCCTTGAAATACTCTATATGAAATTCAGGAGTTTCATACAAAAAAAGTTAAAAAAAACAAGGGCTAAAATGAGCCTTACTTAACTGACTTTTAATAAAGTAATGTTGGTTCCACATATTTAAGACATGAAAATGTTAAGTATGCCAAAGTGTGTTTGATTCTGACCCTTTGAAAGTCACCATTATAACGCAGTCACACAATGGTGAGGCCTTTCTTGACCTTCCTCTGCTTGGCTGTTGTCTCAGTAATGTAATTAGAGATCCATACACTATTGTTTTCTCTGACATTTTTATAAATAAAGAGTTTATAATATTTAACATTATGACTGAAGTTTACCATATATTATTTGGCTAAAAGATTTAGATTCCTTTCTAATTTTTCTGCACTTCAGCATCTGCTGAAGTGAATGGTAATCTCTTCAGATCAATAAAAAAATGTGCCATCAATACACCTCAAAATCCTTTTAAAATCAAAGGTATGCATGATTATTTCTATGTTACAGATTATGAAGCAAAGAGATGGAAATAATTTGCTCAAGGTCATTTAAGATAGCGTCAACATTCTGGAGAGCACACAAATCTCCTCTGTCCTGCTAGAATTACTATCTGTCCTTCAAGATCCCCACACATAATCCACTTGACTAGTTGGTATTGTGTTTTTGCTAATTTCCCTGCAAGTTAATATGGGTGCTGAGTTCATCTATTCTTCTCTAAAAATTAAAGCCAGGTAAGTTTGGAGATATGGCTGTGGGTATTCACAAAGCACATTGCAGTGCTTGCACTCACACTGGCTCCATGAAAATTACTGAAAAGGCAGGACTTGCAAGCAGTTGTTGGTATAGATCAAACTTTCTGGCCACCAGAAAAAGAAAGAAATACAAAAAATATATATTAGCTGAATAATATTATCTGAATAAAATGCTGAGGTTTTCGTGTTGGCCACCAAATTATGGCCTTTACATGTGGTTTTTACTACAGAAATATCTGAAATCTTTCTCTTGGCTCCATACAGACCCTTTGCTCACTATGTCTCTGGTCATTAAAGGAAGCATTGCTTCAAAAATGACTTACCTTGTACTGGATGTCCTGAAGAATTTCAGTTACAGCCTTTAGGCCCACGTGCTCTTTTCCTATCTGAAATACAGCAAGCAAAGATGAGTTTCAGTATCTTGGTATTTCAGAAACTGTGAGGCAAAACACAGGTCAAGCAGAACAGTAAGTACTATAGCTGCTTTCAGTTTAGCTACACAACCTTGTGTTAATCAAACACACTGAGATATGACAACTCCAAAAAATTAAATCATTATAAAACCACCAGCCAAAAGTAAACAGGGCTTAAATAACTTTAAAGCAGAGACAGAAACCCACAGAAAAAAAGAGTCATGATTAAGTCTGGTAGGTTTTGATTAACCCTGTTTTGCAGCACCTATCCTATGTGGAGTCAAAATCATGCAGTATTGTGGCATATAAATGCCAAGGATACAGTTTGCCCCTATGGTTTTTGTCAGAAAAGTACACAGAAAGGAACAGAGTGAGCAAGCATAACAGACACTTTTTTAATTGTTCCCATAGCATTGCAAATCTGGCCCAAGGTATCTCTGAAGCTCAGGGGAGTTTTTTCCTGGCTGCAGAGTGCAGAACAGCAGATTCCCTCTCCCCCAGCATCTCTGGGATTACGCCAGGGAAAGCCGGGCTCCCGGCAGGCTGCAGCACTGCCTCTGCTAATCGCCTGTAAGGCACAGAAGATGGGGCTCTAAAGAAACACTGAGATAAGAGATTCTAATTTTATATGGACGTTGCTCACTCTGCACACTAAACTCAGCTGCTTCTGACTCAAATCACCCATTCCAGGATCCCAGTTTTACCTTCAGAACAAAATCAGAAGAGGCAGAATGCCTCTTGATCCACTTGATCTCTTTGCCAACATGTACAAAAGAGAGGTGAAGAAATAAGCCAGTACGAGTGAGAATGGGAGAGCTATACTCTGAAAAATTTGTTTGCTTTTTCTTTTTCTTGGAATAGAATGACACAGTAGCCACTGGCAGGAAGCAACTGAATGGCAACAAAAGGTACTTTGTTATTTCTAGGAATTTAAGAGCATTTTCTTTTGTTTCAGAATGGAATTTCAATTCCAAACCTTCAAAGTGAATAAAGGATATTGAAGTCACTTCAAAGATGCTGCTTTTAAATTAATAATCCCCAAGGGCTGTCACTTAAATCAGTGAAAATATTTTCACTGACCTTAAAATAATGTATTTTGAGAACTGTGGTACAAAATTGTTTTTCTGTGCCTTTACCAAGAAAAAATGATCACTAAATTTCCTCTCTCTGTTCCTTTAATAAACAGCTTAAAAAATTATTTTTCCTTGGTCAATTGTAATTATATGATTCCTTTCCTGGCTAATGAAAAAGCCTTTTTGGAATGCTTAAGAACACCGAAGTGGGTGAGAGACCAGAAATGGAAAACGTATCATTGAAGTTTCATATTTATTTAAGAACTTTTATATATAACTTTCTAACTGACTTGAAGGTTACCTCTGCTGGAATAAGGTGACTTACATAAGCAATTATCACACAGCCCTCTAGGACACAAAGCTGAAGACTTCCTAACTTCCATTTTTAGAAGTTCTATCTGAGTGCTGAGGCAGTAACCAATGTACCTTTAAATTCAGAGGTAAAGCTCAAAGGCACTCATAAACTCGTTATGAAATACAAAAAATTAATAATATCACTGTGAAAGAAAACCCATTTGATCTAAGCATGAACTCTAAACCTCTTCCTCCAAACCCATTTAAATGAAACAGTTTGCCATTTCTCATGAGGAAGATGAGAATCTGGTGTTTGAAGACTAAAACCGAAAATCTTTATAGGGTGCAGACCTTGAAAAACCTTCAACAGCAATTAGACTATAGTGCTAACTTCCCAGATTTCATTATGCCATGTCCCCAGGAAGCTTTAAGCCTTCCCATTGCAGACTTTTCTGGGGGTCTCTGCCAAGTCTTGTTAACACTCTCAGTCTCTGAAGGAATAATATTCCACCTGGCATTTGTCCTGTGTGAAGAAACACGCTTGTCCCTGTGTTCAGGAAAGCACAATTCCACTACCAGTTTTCAGCAGTGCCAATGGGTTAGTAGGTCTCTTTTTTAATCTTTCCTCCTCTCCTTTATTTCCTCCTCTGCCTATTTCTTCAACCCCCCAAACATCAGACCCAGCCAGGAATTAATAGAAATACATCACAGAGATAGTGAAGCACTTGTCCCTCCTGACAGCTCTCATGCTGCCCTCGGAGGAATGAAGACTGGATGTCTGCTTATAGCCAGTCACAGAAAGATGCTTAACTATGTATTATCCCTTCTTTAACTAACATATTTCCAATATCCTGTTTAAACAAGAACTGATTGCTTAGCACACATATAGAAGACATGACTGAAAAATATCTTTCAAATAGAATACCAGCAGTCATGCATTGTTTTCTTTTATGAAATCATTAAAAATTAAATAACACGGAAAGGACCTCATTATCCTCAGACAAATGACAGTGCATCGTAACAAGTGTAACACAGGAAACTTACCTGCACAAACAAAGCAATAATAGCTATGCCGTGCTTCTTCCCTACTGCCTCATCAATGCTGCTGTACAGTGTGGAGTTCCAGTGCATTAGATGAAGCTAGAACAAAGCAGTGCAAATAGAGCAATAGAGAAATATGTTTTGTAATTTAAAACACCAGCAATTAACATCAATTAACAAAGCCTCAGCATGTTGTGTGTGCGCATGCATGACATATGTGCATGCTCACGGCTCTGCATGCAGGGGTAAGTGGATTTACTGTTGTAAATATCAGGGATAACAAGAAAAAAAACAGATAAAGTTGCAGATAAAGTGATGTACAGCCAGTTAACAAAAATCTTCATCAAAAGTGTGAATGACTATAGTAATGATGATTTAACAACTCACTCAATCTCAATACTGAAAAAATGTCAGCTAATGAAATCCACCAACATTGCCTTTCAGCCAGCTAACTCTCTCCCAGGGTAGGAGAATTATTATGGACACAGGCTGTCCAAACACACGTCTGACTGACTGACTGTACTATCATAACACCACTTGTCTCACACACTACCTCCCAAGACAAATCATTCAAATGTCAGTAGTAAGAGTAGAAGTGATTTCAGGAAAGGTTAAACACAGAGAAAGTCAAGCAGAGAAAAGTGGCTTGAGGACCACCTTAGGGATAATGCTGAAAGAAAGGGATTGTAAAGAGCAAAGGAGCTGATGTGTGAATACATGGGAGGCAGAAGACACTGGATAGTAAACACAGAGTCTGCTGTGGTGAAGTGTCACAGCAGAATTTGAGAATTAGTGTTTGAGGAAAGTGCTGGAAGACAGACTAGCAGGAAG
>NC_031769.1:114491416-114513082 GCF_001522545.3 Parus major
GTATTTCAAATAAAAGTTTTTCCAGAAATAAATGTAATCTCTGTGCCCAGGTCTGATAACACTGCAGAGCTTCAACATCCTAAGCATAGCAGCTTTGAAGTTTATCTGCCAACACTTAGACTTAATTTCCATTGTAAAATCATGATCAATATTTTGTTCAGTCATGTGTCTAAGAAGTTAAAATGTCATTTTTATAGCTAACATTGTTTCCACCTTCAGCAAAATTAGTTTTTAAAACAGTGTCTCTTCCTATTTTGTTTTTTATTTCTGTGCAGAAACAGCCTCTGTGAAATGCTTATTACACTACAGGAGTTCATTCAGGCATCTCAGCATTTCAGAACACCAGTTCTTCAAGAAAACACTCTCCACTTATTTATTTCCAATAAGAATTTTAGGCACTCCTTTGATGACTGTTCTTCCAAAAGTAAACACAAACTTTTAAATGAGCATATTGTAAATTGAATTAAATTCCAGATTATCACACAAATAATTTTATTCATTTTGATCGAAGGGTAAAAAAAAAAAGAATTTCTTAGAAAATACAATAAATCACTTTTACATGAGAACACTAATATAAAAAATCTACTTGCCCACAGCTACAAAACTTCTGGACATACAAATGCTCCCTGTTAGAACTAAGCCCATGGATTTACTTGGTTGTGTGCATTTCATCACATATAAAAATCTTTGTTACACATTTGATTTGCCTTTGGATTCTAAAGTCAGAGGATCAAATAAGGAGATTTCGGCCTCCGTGGGCAGACCCAGAGCCACAACCACCGGCGGAGATGAAGACAAAGCCCCGCACTTTCCCGGAGACGAGCCCGGCGCTCGCACCAGCTCCCCACTAGAGGGGGATCACGGAGTCCCACAGCCCGCCCCAAAATCCCGACCTTAACCGGGAAATGTGAAAGAAAAAGGTTGTGCTGGCTGTAGTGGCTCAGTGCTACGAGGACAGTGCTGTGTGGCACCAGGACTCTCTCGCCCGGACACATCAGAGCGAGCTTGTCCCTTGGTGGCTGGAACTGCAGCGCCCAGCACGATCCCGATGTGCGGGACCGTGACTTTGGGTCAACAGGCGGGACTTGGCCGAGGCTGCTGGGGCATTCAGCGTGTTACACCGCCTTGGAGTCAAGTCCAACCTGACATCTGTCTGCCTTCCGACAACAGCACCTTTGCTCTAAATAGATCCGAAAAGAAAGTGCTGAACCCCAGAAAGAGGAAAATGAACAAGCACTTCAAATTGTTCAAGCAATGACCCCGGTTTATGCAGAAACAGATTGTCCTGTCTCATGTCAGACATGTTCAGGGCACAAATTTCCCTATGATAAGGCCACATCACCTAGAGAAATGACACCAAAACCTCTGTGTAATGCTATAAAATGTTAAAAACTCTAAAATTAGTCTGTACAGCAGTATGTATATATGTAAAGGTAATGCTGACATGCCCAGAGTAGGTTCAGGTTTAATAATCATCACTAAAGGTACTGAAAAATAGACAATCAGCACTTTCTGGTCTAAAGGTTTCTGTAACTTTGATGGTCTGCTCAAGGATGTTGAAATTTCATAGTAGGATCCTTGGAACAAAACCCATCATTCTGTACAAGGTTGCTAACACACAAAGTAGAGTGAACTTCTGATCTGTGTTTAAGATGCTGTAGTTAAAGACAGCCATAATTAGAATGGATTAGTGATATATTTTTTTAAGCAGCAGGTTGCAGACTTGTTGTCATAAACACTAAAGGAAACAGGTAGAGAGCACTCCTAGCCCCATGACAGTAGAAGACTGGGGAGTACAAGAAAAGGTGGTCAGGATCATATGTTCTTTCTGCATAGCATCCTTTATTGGTACTGCTAGCAACAGCACACTCAATGATGCACTGCAGTGTATTTGTTATGTTCCTGTGTCCTGACTCAAGCTGATAATCAGAATTAGCTGTTCACAGAAAATGTTCTATCATTACTGAAATCAGAAAGACAACCTAATGAAATGTAATAATTAATACCATGATACTTCCCAACAGCAAGCCAACGTATTGTTTGTTTTAACTCCATAAGGCCATGCATGCACACTCAAATAATTAAACACATTTGGTTATGCACTTAAATAAATGGAAGACAAATCATTTCTTATACAAAGCAGGAAAAACATAGCTCAAGGCAGGGCTGGGTAACAACATGAAAAAGTCATTCAGAAAGTGAACTAGCAAGGAAGTAGTAAGTGTTAGTAGTAAAGCATGTGGGTTTTCCAAATCATGTTTTATCCTGTGTATTTGTTGTTCTCTGGAGCTGTTCTGACTTTTGTGTGTTCTTTTTTATTTGTAATGTAACATCAGATATAAACATCAGACAACAGTTTTCAAAAAAAGATGGCAACAAGTCTGCAAACATTACAAAATCTGAACTCTTGAGAGTACAGACCACAAAAAACATGGCCTGTAACTCTTGTTAATATTTATAGGAATCAGATGTGCACAGAGGAAAGACCTCAGTGCTTTCACAAATCTTGAAACTGTCAATACAAAATAATGCCCATGCACATGGAAAACATCACATCCATGCCCCTGTATCTCACAACTAGGAATAATCACAGAGGCTATTAATGTTCAGGATGTTAGTAACCTTCATTTTGACATTTATTTGCAACAGCTGTTTGAAAAGGGGTGCCAGCCCCTGATATGAACATAACCATGCTCATTTTAAAGGGCATTTTAAACCATCAGCTGCAGTGCCTCGGCAGCTTCCTGTTGTGTGGTTTTCACCCAGAGTACAAAGCAGCCACACATCTCAGTGTGGCAGGAAAGGTTCTGCTCACTTTGCTAGGTAATGTTTTGATACTTGGTAGTTATGATGGTTCTACATAGCCAAAACGAGTCAGCTATGTTGTTACTGATTATCAGTGGCTGGCTTGACGTGCCAGACAGTTTATTTTTTACAAAATAATCGGAAAGCTATCAGAAAATCCTCAGCACTCAAAAAATCCACTTTCCTCTTGAAAAAAAACCATAATTTTGGGTCTTTTAACACTACAGCTGTAAATCAAATAATTGTAGCAGCAACTTCTTTACAATCAGATAAACTGAAAACTCATGAAGGCAAATGATAATAAAATGCTGATAAAGTTGATTTTCTCTGTGAACAGCTGGAGAGACTCTCCTACACAATGAAGATTGAGAAATCATTCCAGGTAGCAGAGCAAACCCCCTGGAAGGATTATTCTATATGGAACAAATTCTGAGAAACTTCTCCATTTTCATCTAGTCCCCACTCAACCTAAACTTAGGTTACTGAACCTAACCCTTATTTAGGAAAAGCTGACAGACATTAACAGGGGGCCTGTCTCAAAACAAGACTCTCTCTCAACTGAGTAAGGACCTGACATTCTGGCTTTCAAGTCAATTTATTGAATGAAAACCCTATCCCTTAAATCCATTCCTTTCTCTACCACAGAAATACTTCCTATGTCAATATGAAAAGGCCTGATAGTAGATTTTTTGCACAAAATTGGAGTCCTGGGATGACAGATTCTAGCAGGAATCAGAGTCACTCCATATGACCTATCACATTCATCAATTCTGGAAGCCAGTGTCTTTCAATAAAAAAACACACTTACAAAAATGTACATTTTCTCCTGTCTGGGGCACTGACTGCTCTGTGGAAATCTGCAGGGTCTAAAGCTCACTGAGAGCAAAAATGATCTTTTAAGCTCTGTTGATGACCTTACTTTATTCCCAGCTCACACATAAAACATATAATGACAGGATAATTTATGTTGGAAGTCACCTCTGAAGTTCAACTCTTTCACAGCAGCACCAACTTCAAAGTTAGCTACTAATTTAAAGTCAGAGCAGGTTGTTCAGGTCCTTGTCCAACTAAGTTTTGCATATCTCCAACGATGGAGGTCTCACAACCTCTCTAGATAACCTGTTCTGTGCTTGACCTCCTCCATAATTTATTTCTCCTACTTAATCACCTGTTGCAACCCGTGTCCCTTGCCTCTTGTAATTTTGCACTCCTCAGGATTCTCTTTTCAGGAGCCCAGGCATGAATTGCCTGTGACCACCGAGTCAGCATCTCATGACTGACTCCTGAATGATGCCTTTTCTCAAACCTCCTCAGTTATCTGCTTTTTGGAATGGCCATCTTTCACCTAAGCTTACTTTCAACTAAACTTGCCCAGCTTTTGAAATGTCAAGAAAGTTGTTACTAGCTCTGTCCCTTACTGTGAGCTGCTGGTGTGCATGTGTCACCCCAATGTCAGATCAAACATGATACAGTCTAATTCCTTACAGAAAAATACATCCTGAAATAAATCATGGCTCATCATCTGTTATGATGTATCTGATTAATGGTAAAGGGAGAAGAAGGACTCTGCTCCAACATTTCTGCACTCTTGTTGCAAATTTGCTATGAACCTGCATAGTCTGGAATGTCCTGCTACCATAAAAAGCAGCTCATATGCTGAAACTCCTTTCTTTATGAATACTTACTGCTAAATGACTTAAACCCTAATTTGCTGTTCAATGTGCTGTGTTTCCACTGGCTAAGTCAGGCAGTTCGGAACAGAGCACCAAGCTCACGCTCCATAGGAGTCAAAGGGAAATGTGCCAACAGCAAAAATCTTCCTGACCCTCCTGGCACCAGAACCTGACTCTACAGGGGCCTAATAAAACCACTGGCAGCTGAGGCTGCAACAGGCAACAAGAAACACCTGCCCTGCCTGGGTGTAGGTCCTGCCTCAATTCAATTGGTAACCATAACCCATATTGCAAGAGCTTGCAACATGGGGGATTCTTTTATCTAACACGCTCCTGTTTGTTCTCTACACACAGTAGAACACCATAATTTTTAAATAATTCCTCTTCAGATAGATTGGAATATCTGATTGGGACACATCTAGATGTGTATAACAGTAGAACACCATAATTTTTAAATAATTCCTCTTCAGATAGATTGGAATATCTGATTGGGATACAATTGTCAGTAGGCCTGCTTGAAACTGTGCAGCTGGCATGATCAACTATTGCATTTTTCCCACTCTCTAGACTCTTGATTGAGAAGCTAATTATTACAAAAGCTTCTTTCTTCAGTGCATGCTGCATCAGGTGTAAATTAATCTTCTAGTAACCTTTGTTCCTTGCTCAGAACTAGGATATACAACTATTCCTTGTTAGCTGTGCAACCAGCTGTTACAAGTTCCAGAAAAGTCTGCTTAGTCTAACAATATTACAGGATAGAAGGCACCTCTCAACAAACCTCTCAAGGACCACAGATTTTTTATTGCTCTCATATCTTCCCAACTCTTATTTCAATGCATACATCAAAATTCTAACAGGGGAATACTGCATCATGATGTCTTTAATTAGAGGGGCAACTAAAACAAGTCAGTCTGAAAATTTTCAGCAGACTGGGTTTTGTGATGTTTCTGTCCCTGCTAAGAGTGTAGCTGAAACACTCTTGATTCCATAAACACCATCTCAGGGATAAATCTATATCTCTAAGGTAAATTATAGCAGCTTTAGAATTCTTCTGCTAAAGATTGTAGAGATATAAAATACTCTACTTGACTCACCCAAGTTTGCCAGGGATGAGTATACTTCATTCACAACATGCCATAAAATTCGAGTAGGGAACAGTAAAAATGGCAAACTCTGGCTACCTAACTAGGGCCGGCAGGAAGGCGTTTTCCTGGATTGAGAGGGATGAAATGAAGCTGAAGATTTCAGCTAGTAATAATGGAAGGCAACACAATCTAGTTGTACAATAATGATGTATAATTTCAACAGCACAAATATTGCGAAAGCAACATCTCAGGAGGACAAAATGTGGAAAAATTGTGTCTTGCTATTTTATATGTGCACAAGAATTTATGAGTTGATACTTGACTTGGCACTGAATTGTTTCAGGAAGCAATTGACTAAGCTGTTGGCAGTGACCATAACATACAGTAATTAAGTTCCAAATCCCCACAAGGGAACCGAACCATGGATATGACCAGGGCACACAGCTTCCAGAAAAAGTGATTAAAAAACCAGAAAGTTAGTTATTAACAGCCTGAAGGAGGGGTTTAGGAAAATAAAGTTAATGGAATTGATACAGTGACTGTTTGAAAATATCTCAGGAGAAGGAAGAATACGTGTACATACTTCATGCCACAAAACAAAGAAACAAATATCCATAAAGCAGCAAAGTCTTCATGGTTAAACATTACAGCTCAGTCAACGTAAACATGCTTCCTTTGAAAATAGGAACAAATTACTAGATCATGAACTCTGGGCTAAATGAAGAAGAGGATGAAAATGTTGTTAGGTTATAAACTAGTGCACTTGGCTTATGCTTCCAGACTTCAATTTTTCAAGGCTTCTATAGTGGATAGGTGCCAAAATGCCAATGAATTTCAGTATAATTAAAATCCTCTTTAAAATTCCATACATAGATCATTGTAATGAAAAAATTACATAAAGGGAACTCTTTGCCTATCTTTGAAAGCAACACTAAGTTCACCACTACGGGACACAACTGAAAGCAGTGCCAATGACAACACTGTTGGCATTAAAAATCTTCTGATTAATACAATGTTGGAGAAAAGAAAGCACAATTTCTGCTGAACTTTTGCTTGTTATAATTTACTGAAAGTGTTAAAGATTGAGCAGATCTA
Organism: Parus major; assembly: GCF_001522545.3. NCBI lineage: Eukaryota > Metazoa > Chordata > Aves > Passeriformes > Paridae > Parus > Parus major. The sequence continues at coordinate 114,498,075 of NC_031769.1, forward strand.
GTCTGTGCATTAATCGTCAGGCTCCAAGTACGTTCAGAACAAGATGACATTCCCTGAACAAAGAAGTCTGTAATCTAAGATCAGAGAAATTAGGTGCACATAAATCAAGATGGAGCAAGGTATCCTGGAGACACTGTTCAAACAACTTCACAATCACAGTGTGAGATATTACATGTTTCATGTCAAAAGTTAAATTCACAGCTAAAACATGCTGAACATATGCTTGACTGGGACACCAGGATAGTCCGGAAGCTTTGCTGACTGGTGCTCTCCTCTCCATGAACATCTTTGAAAGAAAGAAGAACAGCTGTAAAAAAAAGTTATTTTTGTTGAATCATAAAAGGAAGGACTGCAAAGACACCTTTCAAAATCTATTCTCTTTTCAAACAAGCCAGCCTACTGAAAGCAGAAGTAGTCTAAGCAATTGTGTGGCATACCTTCAGATGTGCCACTCAAAACGTAACAAATCGTGGGACTATTGAATTATTTGCAGCATCTCAGGAAACACTATTGCAGTTTCTTTTGGCAAACTCACTAAAGAAGTATCTACAAAACAATAATAAAAACATTGCAACATCTATAATTAAACAGGAATCTCTGTTCCCTTTGAAAAGTCTAATCACATGCAGCATCCTTATTTCATTTAACACAAAGAACTATTGGTCCATTTAAAAAATGAAATTAACAGCAGGAAGTACTGATGTACATGGAAAACCTCAAAACACAACAGCTACAAGCAGTAAGCTAAAAAGAAATGTAATGGGAATCATAAAAATCTAACCAGCACTCTTCTTTCTATTCTGGGAAAAGAAGTCACAAGGTCTAAAAAAGTAAAAAAAAATAAAAATAACCAAAAAAGAATCTTCACAGTTAATGCAACTGCAACATAGATGTTTTTACCTATCTCCTTGTTTGCCCACAGAAGCTGCTGACATATAAATTCTTAGGAAAATCACTAGCAAAACCATCATAGAGTATAGGGGAAACTGAGGATCCACAATTTGTCATCTGTGTGTATTTATTTTTTCTTCATGTTTGAAATCAAAAGCACAGCTTATGTCTACTGGCACTCACAAGAGATTAAAAGAAAACAGGAATTAATCAAAATTAACATTTTTTTAAATGTGATGTAAGTATACAGGCTAAGAAAAGGACTGAAAAAGACAAAATGTGCCAGTTTCTATGCTGCCAACTTTCAATATCAACCTAATGGTAAGAAACTAAACAACTACACAGTTATTACTGTCAGATTCATTGGTCAGCCTCTTCACTGTGCCAAGTTTCTGCTCAGTGTGCGAAGCAAGGAGCACTGCAGAGCAGCTTATTGTTCCCTACCATGTCTGGCACCAGCAAACATGTAGGCTGAAGTGCCCTGGGTCTGCCTTTACCTATGCTAACAGAAACAAATATACTTTCAAGCCTTTCTTTTTCCTTCCTTTGAAATATGAAAGCCAAGAAGGAAAAAGCAAGGCTTTTACTGCAAGATTCTCCAGCCTACCTTCACTCTGGGTTCTTGCCAGCCTGAGAGGGTGGGCACATGTCTGCATGTGCTTTTATAGCTCCACAGTTAGAGTGAAGCTTGGAAAAAAGATTGGACCTTGATGGATAGTTGATATTACAGACTAGCAATATCATCAAGAAGACAGAAAACACAAAGAGCTAGGTTAAGCATTTAATTCTGGAAGTGTTATTTATATGACAAAGCATTTAATAAAAGCATGTCCAGCTCTGAAGTGTTGCCTGCAATCTGTTGTCTTGGGATTTAAAACCAGACTGTTAGTATGTGGAAGGTTTTAAATCACCAATTTAATTTTTAGTGGTAGATTCTCTCATGAAGGCAGAATAGAAAACACTCCTTCCCTGTTAATTTGCCAAGTTTTGTTAATAACTGATTTGTATTCCACAGTTCTGTGTTTCAAAGGTAATGGTCTGTCTTAAGATATGAGAATCTGCAGCTGCATATTATCTTCTTAAGTCATAATCTTGACTGTTATCCAGTGAGCAGTTGTTCTTCCATCATACACTCCTCTAGGAAACTCAGGTTTTTGTTTTCCTGTAATGTTTGCTAAGCTTCCTTTGAAATAATAAACTTTGTTATGCTTCTCCAATAGTTTTCTCTTGAATTTCAAGTTTGCAGATTGCGTAATAGTGTGCTATACTTTTCTCATCTTCCATAGTTCTATGAACTCGACAAATTCTGCTAAACTTCAGCTATTTCCCAATTCAGTTCATTGCATGGCTTAATGCTGGGACAGTAAAAAGTCAGGAATGAGCTCATTGACAACAGTGTGGCCTATGGACATCAGATAGCCCCGTGGTTAAATTACTGAATCAGGATTTACAACCTAAATTAGGTATTCCAACACTAGAGTGTCTGAAACTCTTACTAGAATTTGAGCATCTAGGAATCATGAGTCAGTTCTCTCCCACTTCTACAAAAGGCATCATGTGTGACCATGGCCAAATAATTTAATCCCTTTGAACTTGTTTTCTACCAGTTCCTTGGCAATAGCAGAACTCATCTTCTTGCACTGATGTTTTAAGGATTATATTATTTGTGCTTGTGATGCACTCAGGCATAACAGAAAATACTTGTGGAAGCCTCCCAAGGTTTTCACATCTTAGATGATCTACAAGTTTCATCCTTTGCCTCTTGAGGGTTATGACTGCACTATTAGCACAAATAACACAACATTTGGGGGCAGCATCAGAAAGCTATTACTTCTAGTTTTTAGGGATTTTATTTATGCATTGGGGCCAGTCTTGGAACTCAAGCATCAGCATGGAAAACAACAAAATAAGGAATCTCCTTTCCCCTTCTTCAACAAGTGAAAAGTTTTATATAGCAAAACAGTTAGACCTAATGGTTAGGGCAAAGTGCCAAGGAAAACCAAACAGGAAAACCAAGGCAGCACAAAACTGAAGCAGAATATGAGCAGAGTGCCAGCAAGGATCATGGCAGAAATTAGAAAATTATGTACAACTGAAGCAAATCACAGCAAGGGCACACAGCCAAAAAAAAAATGGCAGAGTGGAGCAGCAATATTGTTGCACTCCAAACTAGGTTTAAATCCTCTTCAGAAGTCCCATCCACTAAGAGACTCCAGAAGGTCTTCTCCCACAGCACCTACATAAGTAGCGACTCTGTTAGAGTCAGGAACAGAGTTTTCCATAAGGGTTGTCTGACAGCAACCTCTCTATCCATGAATACAAGCACTGTCAGCAAGACAATTGCATAAGAAAGTAGAGTAAGAAGGCAAAGCTGTAAATCTGCTCAAGGAATGAAAAAGAATCCCATATTTTTAAAAAGTGTCAGAGGCTGTTGCTACCACAGACAGAGTATGCTAAGAGCTCCTCTATCCAAGGTTACACAGCTGCCTCCACAAAGCATGCAGTGCCACCAAACAGGCTGCAACTGAACATCTTACCTTAGCCCAGCCAGGCTGCAAGAAAATTTGATGCAAAACCACTCACAAAGAGTGCCTGCAGCTTCTGGAAGAACTCCACCAATAGACTGAGATTAGGTGGAATGGGAAGCCCAGAGAGGAACTCCTCTCTTCAGTTTCTCCTCATTTTATTGTCATTCTCTTTTCCTTCACCCAGCTTTTCTCCTCTTGCAATTTTTTCCTGTTAGTTTGTCCCATTCTCCTATGCTCAGTCATTTTTAGTTTGAACTATTTATTTCTTCAATGAGTACTGAAATTCTCCATCCTGGTCGATTGCAACCACCACCTCATAAGTGGTTTTGGTGAATATGGGCCACAAAGGTTCTCTACACAAAACTCAAATTACTCTTAAAAAACAGACAAAAAGATAAAGAGTCTTCAGTACACACTATTAGCACCACTCCTCTTTCACCTGGTGTCTGGCAACTCATACATCTTCCACAATCCATTAAATATATTGTAGATTTTGCACAGAAGGGAAATCACATTGGCTACCTCTAAAGATGTGTACCTTTTTCCACAGGGCTTAACTTATTTTTTTCAGGTGTCAGACAAGACAGAAATATGTTTGTGCAAGTATATCAGCCCATTTTTGCACCTGTTTTCAGGAATTCACAATAGAAAGCACATAGGTGCCTTCCTGAAAAAACTACGTGTGAGTGAGCAAAACAAGGGCAAATAAAAGCTCATGTTGGCAAATTACCCAAAAAAGAAAGTATAGTCCAGAGACTGCATGTGCCTACTTAGGTCAAATTAACCCTCAACAACAATAAAAACATAACGCTGTAAGAACTTAAAGCACTAGCAATCTCAGGAGTCATAAGCTGATCATGTGTGCTTTTACAATGATGGCAATTTTTTCTTTATCTTGTTGCTGGTTTCATGTTTCCCTGTACACTGGGAGGAGACAAAGACCTCACAGCTTTGTCCCACCACAAAAAATCCAAACAGAAGTCACATCAATTAGGGGATTGCAAGTGTATGACACATAGAAAAATGAAAAAAAAAAAAAACTAAGCACTGGCACATTTGGGACTAGGATCCCACATAACACAATTCACTGACAGTCCTGGAATTGGTGCTTAGACCAATTTTTCCCACAGAGTGCTGTGTAAATCTACACAACATGTAAAAAATTGCTTTCGTAGAAATCACTGAGATTTAGAAAACAAATCGGAAAACTTCTGTTTAAATATTGGCACAACTTTCCTGTATTTTTCCACAATTCTGTCCTCAAAAATTAGATATTGTCCAATGAAAATATCTACTTTAAACAATTACTAGTCTTATTCATAACCTGCCAAGGATATAGCTATTACACAAATGTCATAATTTCCTTATAAGGTATACTGTGTTTAATTACAGCTGAGATTGTTCACCTGCAATGATTTCAAAATTTAGAAGACTGCCCAAAAGTGTTAGTAACAACTTCATATTCCACCAGAAAACTTGGACAGTGTCTGAGCCGAGTTCCAGACCTCAGCATGATGCTACATAAACTCTTCTGGAATCTGTTCTTTTTGCCCCCTGTTGAATTCATAGATACCCTTCATTCAAAGGTCTTGTGCTGCCAATATGATTGGAATTAATGTTGTTTTTTTTTCACAAGCAGGCAATCTGTGCAACCAACTAAGGCAACAGGATTTGCTCTTTGAATTATCTTTTAGAGTTCATTACTTGGATCATAGTCCTAATAAAGAAATTACTGTCATTGTGGTTTGAATTCTGCTTGCCATTCACACCTACCCAGTCCTTCTGCAGCTTGTAAATCTCTGAACACAGAGAGAGAGACAGGCTGGCAAGAACCAGTGTTTCCCAGGCCTTCTATTACCATTACAAATACTCTGGTTTATTTTTGAGTCCAGATAAGGTAATAGGAAAACAATTAAAAGGTAAAGCTTTGGCAAATAATATTAAAAGGTGGCAAAAATAAATTTTTTTGTTGAAAGCTTGATATCTTCACCCCAGAAATGCCAGAAAGGGCACTGCACTGTATATAGATATCTGATTTCAGGGCCAGGCACAGAGAAAACCCCATGCTGAAGACTGTAAAGGCTTTAGTAGGTAAGTGTAATGTTAACAGCCTTACCTGAAGCCCTAAAGCTCTGTTAGGTGAGTTCTTTAGGCACCATTTCTTCTTAACAAAGGAAAAGGTCACAGTTTAAATCAAATCAAGGGTAGGATATGTGTTTTGCACTATGTTACCTTCATTGCAGCAGGATTTCTGTTACTCTGAAAGTCTACAGAATTAATTAGTCTCCTCTTTGTCATGCAACAGAAAGGAACAATTTTTATTCCTTTTAAAATTTATTCAGAATTGATTTTGGTCCTTCCAGCAACTGTATTTCCTTCTGTTCTACTCAAAAAAAAAAAAAAAAAAAAAAAAAAAAAAAAAAAAAAGTGGGATGGACACTAATAGTTCTTAATCTTCCTGCACATCTTGGAAACATTTTTTAAATTATTTTCTGCCAACCCCCTTCTACTGAGAGCTTTCACATGGTTCTCAGCTAATGTAATCCTACATTTTAAAGAGGATGGATTACAGAGAATTATCCTCCCAGATATGTTGCAAGTGGTGAAAGGAACCTTTTTGTTTTCCCTGATACAGTTTTATTTTAGAGCAGTAGCCCAGAAACAACTGTGCCTTTATGGTCAGTCTGTGCCTTTGGTCACACCACCATTTGACTAAGTCAAACTAACTAAGAGGAAGAGACAACTTTAAGGCCCCCTTATATTTTTCCATTTCCCTTCATTTCAGAACCAGAGAAGTTTATTTTTTTCCCCACAAACCTGTACTGATATTATCATGTGATTTACTTTCTCCTGCTGGATTTCATTTCTTTTTTGACTGTAAGTTCATTCAGCCTGACACTATAATATGCCGTGTTTATACAGAGATCAGATACAATGGGAATTCATTTTTAGCTGCTCCCGTTTCACTTTCTTAATAAAAATAAGTAATAGCAATTTGCAATTCCTGTCCTCTTCTGTCTGCCTGTTATATACATCAGAGGTAAGGGAAAGAGTCAGTTTCATTAGTTTTTCATTTGTTTTCCCTCCTTCTCCAACCCATATGCTTGGCATCAAGGGGAGGAATAAAGATGTCAAATAAATCCTCTCTTTCCTACACCTAAATCAGCTTCAGGTAAATCTCATGTGTAAAGGTGGATTCCACTGCTTTGTGGAAATTTGTACTGTAAGGCACAGATATTTGGTACCCTGTTCCATTTGCTCGCAAGAAACAGTCTCTCAAGGTTAAGACCATTACTAAACATTTAGCACATGTCATGGCCAACGTATCTTTGGCCAAAAGGCAAAGTAGCACTCGCTTGCATGCAGCAGAAGTAGATGGTGAGAAGGATTTATAGAGAAAGTTGCACAGTTTCCTTCCAGTTCCTGGCCAAAGGGCAAGAATGGTCTTCATGCTCTTGATTTCATGAAAAAAAAAGAGAGGAGTACTGGTAGGTACATCCCTCTGCTCTTTCCTTGGCTTAAGAAGAGGTGTTACCATATTTAATTTTGACAAATATTTTTGTTTTGTCCTGTTTTCCTGACCTATTGCAAACACAGATGTTTCAGTGAAAATGAAAACACTGGCATAGCACTGTCTACATTCTGATTTCTTTGGTCAAGGAAGGTGGAAAACACAGCTTTGCTGGACCTCATGTAAGAATAAAAAACCAAAGAACTCAGCCTCCAAGCCACGTGAACAACATTTTGGACAATATGTATTAGCTCAAGAAGCTGTTCCAGAGGTTACACAAGTTTTGTAATCTAACCAACTTCACCATGAACCTACATATCCTAACCACACACAAAGGCCCTGGCTGTGTAGTAAGACATAATGGATTTTTGCACTAAGAAATGTGGGATAGTATTCAACTAATATGGTATATTGCCTAACTTTTTTCTAGAAATTATAGTACCAAAGATGAAGAGACTAAGGAAGTAACTGAAGATTATTCTTACAAACTTTGAAAAATTACACTCTTTTTCAGTCTTTTACAAAGGTCATTACACGATAATCTGAAGCACTTTCACAACTATTTTGTCCAGTGTAATAAAATAAAGCTGTATAGTCTTCAGCCCTAAAAAAACCAGACTGATTATCCAGTCAATAATTAGTCTCAGATCGTCATCTCAGATCTCATCAAACTAAAAGCTGATTTTTGTAGAACTGCTCAGGTTTTAAAATGAGCAGAGTGTGTCACCTAGGCCAACCTGTTGAGTTGTTAATGTACCCATTTAAACCAAGCACTTCTATTTTCATATTACTGCTTATCTCCTCTCACAAAGAGAAGAGAATCCCTATCATTTTCCATGGAAATAATTTCTAGCTCCTTAGGAAGATGACCTACTACATTTGTTACACTTGATAAAGACCCAAACTTATGCATTTGGTGCTCAACATATTTCTAGGCGTGCACTGATGTACAAACAACTGCCAGCTTATTTTGTATGAAAGCATAAACTATACCAGATTGCTTGGATGTAGCCAAAATAGGCATCAATTGCTGTTTGTGTTCAGTAACCAATAAACTTAGTTCAGCTGATTAGAGCATGGTACTTTTAACACCAAGATTGTGGAACCAATCCCCATATGAGCCATTTACTTAAGAGCTGGATGATCCATGTGGGCCCCTTCCAAGTTAGGTCATTCTGTCAATCTGTGAAACCCCATAGAAATCAAGGCAAATATACATTCAGAATACGATGATTTCCAACAACTGTACAAACGAATGCCAATGTCAAAAGCTAAGAAAATAAGATTTCCAGGTCCACTGATCAAAGCTATTGTTTAAATAATAATAATAATAATAATAATAATAATAACACATAAGGCTATGCCTTGAATGGAAACAGGAGGTCTTCCATTCTGGAGTCTCAGGTGTGCTACATAAACATTTACAGTGGCCACAAACACCTGTTTTATTATTGCTCAAGTCTAATATTTGATTTGGACAATTTGAGAGGGAATTAATATAACAGCTCTTTGTGCATATAGCAGAAGGAAATGCAGTTCATCTGTCAAAAAAATTGCTCTGCACTTTCTTACAGCTTGAGGCAGAAGATGACAAACTGGCCATTTTCCGCCACAAGAATTTATCTGTTTACAAAATGAAACATTCAAACTGTACTTAAAGTGTATTATGGGTCAGGTTTTTCTGCTAGAGCATTTTTGCACCCGTAATTATTTCTTGGAAGTTAGAGTTTAGTTGAAAGCTGCTTAGATGCAGGAAACAGAAAAACACTGGCGTGCTCACTTCCAGGTGATGTTTTTCAACTGTGCCAGAATCCTGTTTGTGCAGCTGCTGTACTGCTTTCAAGGTAGGTGAAGAATGAAAACCCTTCATGACTTACTGAGTTTGTTGATTTGTATCTCTGGGTCAAGCATATTTTATTCTGGGCCAATCTGGAGTAGATAATTCTATATTATCGGCAGATTATCAATAGACTGTTCCCACATACCACCAAGACTTTTTGCAAGTGATCTCTAATAAACAAAGAGACAGGAAACCCAGATAGATTCCCAAGTACAGTTCTCAGCATATTCTTATGAATATTTCTCTGCATCACCACATGCTGGATCAGTCTTGAAGAAAAGCACTAAGCAGAGGTATTTTATAATGAATTCGCTACTTCCTACCTCCAAGGGAGCATTGCAGTATCCTGAAGGTCTTACTGCCCATATAAATCATATTGTATATATTATGCCAACCAGGATGCAGAAGTCATTCCCTTGTTTTCCCTTTGGTTGATGAGTCTTATTCATTCAATTAATTCTGCATTTCCAAGACCTACCTGGAATCAGCCTGCAGAGGGGATCTACACATAGATGTGGCACTTAAGGACATGGTTCAGGGGAGGACTTTGGCAGTATTAGGTTTATGATTGGACTTGTTGATCATAAAGGTCCTCTCCAACCTAAATTATTCTATTATCTTACTCCTTTCAACCTGAAAACTCCATATGAGTAAGTTCATATGTGAGAGGTTGTGATAGACCAGTGCAAAGTAGCAAACAGCAGAGACCAAAATCTGACCCACAACTCTTAAAAAAAAAGTATTTGAACAACCCTAAGAATTGGATGGATGATCTAAGTCCACAAGATTTTTACACTTATTTCTGCAGTACTTGCTTTATATTCTTCTATGTTTTTATATTCTTTTCCATAAGACACTTCTTTTCCAGTAGTCAGGCACTCATCAACACTACAATAATAAATTTCCCAGCACTGAGCACAGTGAAAAAAATAAACAGTTTCAGACTCATGAGGGATTATGATAGATAAAAAAGGCAAAACTGACTTAAAGAACTCTGAAAAATCTTGAGTTTCTTTAAAACAAATAGTGCACAACAAATGAAATAAAAGATGCAAAGCTGAAGTCACCAAATATGAGGGTTGGTATCTGTTAAAAGTAATCTTGCTGCCCAGGGGTTAAGGAATACTCCAAGCCATTCCTTGACAGTTGTAAGCAATGGGACAGTGGGAAGTGAAGTAGTATGACAAACCACTGCTGGAGGGCCAGAGAAAAAGGCATTTTGTGCTGCCTATGACATGAACCCCAGGAGGAGCTGATTTTTTTAAGACTGCATTATCACTTTGCTTTTATTTCAATATTGTGTACTTCTTCCAGATCTTGCAGAACATACAGAGGACTATCACATAATCTTCAATTTTCAAGTATGTAAAGCTGTTTCATGAACAAATTGCTCTACACTTACTCCAAATTGACCTAAACTGTTATTACTCACCATGGAAATATTTCCAGTGGCTAGTTCTCCCCATCTATAGCTATTAGTCAAGGTGACATAGGAAGTGTTGAAATGGCAGATCTTGTTAGAACACTAATAAGAAAGAAGTTAATAATTCTGCAAGCTAACTTTACGACCAATTAATCATACAGTGTGATGAGTGCTGGAGGCATTCTATTCCAGATGCACATCCTAATTTACCTGCACTAAAGCACACCTCAGGAAGATAGCTTTGTGGTTGAAATATAAAGCATGCAGAGCTAAAAGGAAGTAGTTTTTGGGCTGCCAATAGTTCAGGCTATGAAATAAGATCTTTTGCATTTCATGGGTGTTATACAATGTGGTGCACTCTTACCTCCATGGGAAAGGCCTTAAAATTAACCGTGTGCTCAGAACCACGCTGATTTTCTCTCCCCCAGTGAAATCGAACATCATGTAGTTCAAACTCATGTCCCCGAGGTAATGGCCCCCCTATTAACACTGGAAAAGAAGATAAGTGGTAAAGAACTTGCCTTTCAAAGCAGACAAGCCACCGAATATATTCTCCAAATACAACAAGGAGTTTGTGGCAATTTTCTATGTTATTAGTGGTACCAGAGAGGAGAAAAGTTAAGTTGATAGACTTGTCACCTTTACTTCTGAAGCACCTTGCAGGTACAGAACTCGAATTGAGGCAGTTATGAAAAACAGTAAAACTGCTGTCATACTAAACTCTTTATGATGCAGAACACCAAATAAAAGCATTGTACTTTTACCAATCAGAAGAGGGAATGTTTATTGGTCTTATCAAGACATTAACTGTGTGCTCTAAACAGATGGCAAGGGTTCTGAATTGAACTGGGAAGTTACCTCCAAGTTGTCCAAGTGTTTAACCTCCATCACCTATATTTACTGTGGGTCACAGAAATAGATAGAAAAGTTTTGATTGCAAATACTTTGCTAGGTAAAGGTGTTCAGTCATATACCACCTGTCAGGCTTCTGAGACACTGAACGCCTCCATACTGAAATATAATCAAACCCACACACTGGAGCAAAAACAGCATACCTCATTTACTTAAAAACAGCTTCTAGGCAGACATGGGTTTTCCTTACTTCAGTTTTTTAAACATCTGGAACTTCTTAAAAGCATCTGTCCACAATCGCAACACACACACACACAAAAAATGTGTATAGTTGCTCAGTACTGCTGCACTGAGACTTCCACCAGTAGTAAAAGCAAGCAACTGTGAGGCCCAATCTGCTATGGAATTAATCAACACAAACATTTCGCCCAGGGATTTCTGAATCTGCTTTAGATCAAATATTACACCACAAGCTGGAGGTAACTTCCCACTAAAATCATTGAATATTGGCTTCAAGGCAGGGCTGAGTTTTATTTAAGGGCATTCACAGTCTTCCCCAGAATTCATTAAATTCTGGTTTACATTTCATAGACTTGGAATTAATTGTTTACAATCTCTGATAATTGATAAGGATTATTTAACTGCATGAAATATAGCCTTAGGGAATTAGTTCCATAATATATAGCTATTTTGACACACAAACTATACCACCTGAGCTTGGAGCACAAGAGGCAGTGTAATACTAAAACATGAGTTAGCAATTGAATCATATTACAACCGTGCAAACACAAAACCAAAGGTATGGAACTGTAAATAAATTGAGAAAAAACAGATCAATTATGGTTTTCATAAGCAATTATACAGGAGGGGGCAAAAAATGTCAAATATTCCAATCATTCCTCCTTTAATAATTCTTCACAACTAATATAACAGCCATTAGAGTTTCTAAAATGAAATGTCCTAAATGTAGTTATATATTCAGTTTTGTTTCTTAACCTTGTTTTATCTGTATTCTGTCTATACCTATATCCCCTAGAGGGAAAATCTACAAATCTGGTGAACACCTGGGGAAACAACCAATTGAAGTATTTAAGAAATCTGGCCAAATAATAGGAATCGTGATACTCAATTAGCGCTCAATTAGGGCAATAATATAATAATAATCTCAATTAGGGAAACTGAGCATTTTCTCTGTTTTAAAACATTGCTCTGAGAAAAAAATGTAACAAGAACAAATGTTCTCTATGTGATGTACTTCTGGTTCTCCAGGAGCTTCAGAGTTTATTTTCAAGGCCTCAGTTAGGACACTGATCCCATGACAAAACTATTTCATACTTGGTCATGGTTCTTCCACCTAATGCACAACATATATTCCACCATCAAAATGAAAGCAGCTGTGAAAATGTTTGCAGTTAAATAATGAGAAGGATTTGGGAATTCCATATGGACTGTGTGTCTTGAATTAAAGGATAAAAACATTCACCAGTAATGAAAAATTTATTTTTAATATGTATCTTAATCAGTTTACTTTTTTCCATAAAGAACTTTTTCCTTGACTGTTAACATTACAGTAGATGAGGATCTCTTGCACATTAATTGGACACAGTTTCAAAAGCATTCAGTGCTCAAAAATTCCCAACAAAATAATCTGGCTGAATGGATTTGTCATCAGAGATCTCCTGTGAGGAAAAGAAACTGCAGGAGTTTCTGCAATCTCTGAAAAATGGCTAGAATACTAGGCCAGGTTCAAACACAGCTTATTAACTCTTTTATCCTCTTGGTCGGTTTAATAAATGTTAATAAATTCTCCCTCCCAAATTATTCCCAGTTTACAAATAGAAAATGGGAAATTACGTCATATTAAATCTAAGGAAAAGTTGAAACTAAACCAAGATTTCCTAAATCATAACTCCATACTTCAGTCATAAACTTCTTCTCTACTTCACATTTTTAATTTCACATTTTCTTTTAATGTGTTTGAAGACTCATCTGGCATCACATTGCGTTCAAGTATAAAAGTCTTTCCTTTTTTCTAATTCTCTTAATGGTTTTGCAAAGGCATTTAGGTGTGTTGGCCCCATCCTACTAACCATCACCACTATGTTACAAACTGCCCTTGGGACAGGTAGGATGGAAGGAACTGCATTTTGGCATGCAAATGATGAGGTCACTTGTGGTCACTGTCACTTACTCCACAGGAGATTTTAAGAATTCCTGATCCTGCAGGGAGAACCTTATCCCTTGGGAAAAGAACTCTGCTTCTGATCAAGGCAGTAAAACTTACTGGAAGTACAACATTTCTCTTTTATTACAAATCTGCAAAATTCCATGGAAAGAAATGTTCTGTGTTGCAAAAATACACGGAAATTATCATAGAAAGGAAGTTATAAAGGAAAGCATCATTATTAAAATAATAAACCCTTTTTAAAAAGCTGTATAAATCTGAACTGACTCCCTCACTTAGCACAGCTGTAGTTCCCAGTACTACTGAGTTCTCAGTACTACTGAGTTCTCAGAAGGAAACAAAAGTTGGAATGTCTCATGATTTGACAATGTTCAGCTGTTTAAATGCCCCCAAAGGGCTGTTACTAGCTAAGACTGGTTGGAATAACATGGAGGCTCTTCCAAACACATGGTAAGAACTACTGCAGTGCTGGAAAGCAAAATGGACTTTTTTCCTCCCTACTTTCTTGCTTCCTTCCTACAGAATAGTTTACCCAGATGAAAGGTCTGAATCAGATATTGCAACTTCACTTACGCTGGAATTGTTTATTTTATTATTTCCTACATATTTGATGAGTGATACTAAAAATGTCATCCTTTAAGGAATGAGGACTGCCTTCTACTTTGTCCTCATCAATACTGTGAGCATGTATAGCTGGTGCATCTATGTCAAGCTGTCCAGTTCTCTACTCAATACTCAGAACCCACTCAAATTAATGGGAAAAAGCACTTTTAACTTACATGGTCTTTGAACTATGAACAAATCTTGCCAGCTGTACAGAACAGTTTGGCACTACACTGTCTTAGCAATACCTCTTGTACTGCTTCCGAGTGCGGGCAGCTGTTAATGCAAATGAACTGGATACCACCACACAAGAGGAAATTCTGGATACACTTTGAAGCAATCTCACTGACCATCCAGTCTGGCATCGAAATCTGCAAGTCCCATTGCAACACTTGCTCCTCTTCCTACCAAAATCAACAGCAACACTCTCACCGGGCATAGTCCATGCAGAATGGGCACAACTGGTCGCTGCTGGAACAGGCTGCTTTTCCTACACTCCGGGACATAAGCACAGGGAGCCTTCAAGCAACACAAGCTTTACCCGGGATAATCAAGGCCACGTTTCAGCATACCTGATTTTGACTTCAGGGCAATCTGAATCGAATGCCCGTCGTTGATCACTTCACAGTCACGACACACCACGTAGTTCGGTGACAAACGCACTTCCAGGAGCGAGGGGTCATATTTAGCTTCTCTGGAGTTCAAGTTAATGGGCGACTGGTACTCCCCGTTAGCATCGGGGAAAATCAGCCCCCACTCCACTCCTGAGGCACAAGGGAGAAGCGGTTATGGGGACACCCCGCATCACACAGACGCTGCCCCCGGCCAGGGAAGGGGCTGCTCGGCCGGACCCGGCGGCTCCGCGGCCGCCGCCCCGCGCTGCCCTCCCGCCGGCGGGGATGGACCTGCCGCCCCTGCGGCTCCCGGCGCCTCGGGACAGCAGCGGAGCGAACCCGGCCACTGAAATTCCCACACCGCCTCCTCCTCCCCCGGCCGCGGACAAAGTTTCTCCCCGCCGCCCGCTCCTCACCTTCCTCGTAGCCCCACTCCGGAGCCTCCTCCCGGCGCGGCGGGGGCTCGGCGTCCTCGATCAGGCTCCTGTCAGCCATGGGCGGGCGGCCCGGGAGCGGCCGGGCGGGGTGTGCGGAGTGCGAGCGTGTGCGGGGCGAGGCGGG